>NC_134361.1:189407721-189520221 GCF_048569485.1 Anomaloglossus baeobatrachus
AGCCGCAAGGGTTACCCATAGGATCAGAATCTTCATAGAGTGGATGATATCTCTTACATCTTTCCAGGGACTCTCCTCTCCCCTCCCCATTGTCTTTTTCTTATATACCCTATCCTCCTCCTACTACCACTCTCTCCCTGCCTACCCAAGGGCCAGGACAACTGTGTTGCTACACTGCCTGCTGGTGGCGAAATCACACAAGCAAGGCATTTACTCATTACAATAACGCTTTACAGTTACCACACAGGACATTAGTGTGCCGGGTACAGATGCACGGGTGGGCCTAACACTTAATCCCCCTACACTGGCTCCAGACTGAACTGAATAACCAGCATCCTCTGCAGGAAGCAGACGTTTTTTTATCCAGGCTGGATATGGTCATTAGAGCAATCACTTGGGCAGAGTTAATGAGCTTGCAGCTAGCAAGGAAAACTGACATAAACTTTGCGACTGCCAAAAGAAAAACATACGTTTAATGTGTAAGGCCTCAGATGATAAATGAGACCCTGAGCCTGTCACTAACCTCATCAAGAGGCGACCGTTACAATATCAAGATGCTGATTAGACAGCATGATTATTGCATAGGTGTGCCTTAGGCTGGCCACAGTAACAGGCCACTCTAAAATGTGCAGTTTTATCACTCGGCACAATGCCACAAATGTCACAGGTTTTAAGACAGCGTGTAATTGGAATGCTAGTCTGCAGGAATGTCCACCAGAGATGTTGCCCGTGAATTGTATGGTCATTTCTCTACCGTAAGCCATCTCCAAAGGTGTTCTAGAGACTTTGGCAGATCATATAACCGGCCTCACAACCCCAGACCACGTGTAACCACAGCAGCCCAGGACCTCCACATCCAGCATCTTCACCTCCAAGATCATCTGAGACCAGCCACCCGGACACTGCTGCAACAATTGGTGCATAACCAAAGAATTTTTGCACAAATTGTTAGGAACCGTCTCAGGGAAGCTCATCTGCTGCTTATCATCCTCATCGGGGGTCTCCACCTGACAGAAGTTTGCAGTAACTGACTTGAGTGGTGAAGTGCTCACATTTCATGGCTTCTGGTACGTTGAAGAGGTTTTCTCTTCATGGATGAATTCCGGTTTTCACTGTACAGGGCACATGGCAAATAGTGCTCACACCAGATATTGACTGGTTTTCTGACCCTCAACCCCCCCTTACCCTTCAATGCTGTAAAACTGCACATTTTAGAGGGGGGTCCTTTTATTGTGGCTAAACTAGGGCACACCTGTGCAATAATCATGCTGGCTGGCCTAAGGCACACCTGTGCAATAATCATACTGTCTAATCAGCATCTTGATATGCCGCATCTGTGAGGTGGATGTATCATCTCTTCAAAGAAGTACTATTCACTAACACAGATTAGACAAGTTTGTGAACAATATTTTAGAGAAAAAGTACTTTTGTGTTTATAGAAAATCTTTGATCTTTGAGTTCAGCTCACGAAAAATGAGAGCAAAGACAAAAGTGTTGTGTTTTATATTTTTGTTCAGTGTATATCGTGTTTCCCCGAAAATAAGACACCGTCTTATATTATTTTTTGCCCCGAAAAAAAGCGCTAAGGCTTATCCTCGGGGAAACATGGTTGGGGGTAAGTTTACCCCATTACCAGACCCCCCTTCCTAGGAGAAATACTCTTGCCAGACCCTGGACGTCTGTGTGGTTCTCAAGTCCTCCTGCAATCTTCGGCGGGTGCTCTTAGCAGGTATGCTCCACGCGGTTCTCTCCTGAATCTGGCCAACACATACATCAGATTTCTCACACACACACACACCACATCCAGCAATACCGATTGCTTCTGGGATGCAGTGGATCACGAGGACCTGTTGTGCAACACATCAATGGACACAGGTCTTTGATGCGTTCCACTGCCGGTCCTCCCATTCGGCGACTGGCGAGTATGATCATTGGGTCTTCGCTCTTCTTTCTTCTCTCTTTTGGGGGTGTCTGCTTTCTATAATGAGGTGTCCTGCAGTAATCTTTAACCTTTTTTAGTGGCATGGACGCTTCATAATTGAACCGCGACTAGAGCCTATTTTGGTCGTTGGGCTTATATTTAAGCCTTACCCAGAAAATTCCTGCTAGGGCTTACTTTCGGGAAACACTGTAATGAGTTGGAAACTTTTTTTTTTTGTAATACTTTTTTTATGGGGAGGGGGGAGCTGGTAGGGAATGTGGAAAATCCCTAGCTCAGTCCTTTTTGGTTTTTAGCTTTAACTGTGTTTGACAGGTCAGAACAAATTTTGGAGATGCCAAGGTTTTAAAATATTTTGTTTTATGCTTTACTACTTTTGCACAATGTTTTGTGTCACCATAATCTGAAAGCCATAACTCCTTTTTTTTTCCCATAAAGAGAGCTGCATGAGGATATGTTTCTTATGGGTGGGATGAGCTGACAATTTTTGGGGAGGTACTATTTTGACAAATATGATATATATATATATATATATATATATATATATATATATTATATATGTGATGTGTGTGTGCGTGTGTGTGTATATGTATATATATATATATATATATATATTTTATACTATGTGTGTGTATATATATATATATATATATATATATATATATATATATATATATATATATATATATATATATAATATATTTACTCAACTTTTTGGTCAAAGGTTGAACCAAAAAGACTACTTTGGCATATTATCAAACTGCGTTCGGGTCACATAGAAAAATGGGCTAATAGAGGGGACTGGCTTCTGCTTTCTACGCATTTAGAATCTAAATTCTAAATTTTAGATGCTGTGGTCACTATATAGTCCGTTGCCAAGAGTCCATAAATATTCCCGTGGGCGGCTTGATGGCTGTCTTCTTCCTTTGATCTCTGATCCCAGTGTGGAACCTTTTGAGATAGATATATAATATATATATATATATATATATATATATATATATTAATTATGACCCAATTTTATACTGATATTGAGTTTACTTTTGGAAGATTCATTTTGAGGAGGTTGTCCAGAATTGCCAAAATCAAGCTTAGAAAGGGATGCCATAAAATACTAAAAAAAATCCTTACTTTCCTGACAAATCTCCTCTGCTTCAGCTCCTTCACTTCTGTGCTGATGATGACGTCACATCTACCTTAGTGACCGCTGCAGCCAATTGGGACTCTGCAGTCACATCTAGTACGTGCTAGGTGTGTTGTCACAAATATGTAATGCTTTTTATGCTTTTATTTAAGGGCATTTTCTTTTCTTTGGTCCATTTTTCATTGAACCGAGAGAACACGATCAATGTTACAATGGAAAAATACAGCAACGACGCTTCTGCATTATTTAATATGTCCATATTCCAATTGTTCATAACAAAAGTTTTTCTAACAATTTGAAATCAGGTCACTCTCCCTAGCGGATCAAAATTGCGACATACAGTAGATGTGTAGCCTACAAATACAATAGTGTCAGAACAATAGGTCAATTTAAGAGAAATGTTAAAGAAAGGCATTATTTTATAGAAAAAATGTTTAATGGGATGAATTCATACATTATAAAAAATAAAAATCCACATGTAACTTCCATTGTTATGTTCTATTATGTGCATTTACGTAGGTATTGTGGATAATGAATGACGGGTCAAATGGACAAAAAAGATACTACTTTCTAGTGACAACTTTCAAGAAAAACACAATTAAATAGCGTCTTGTATTGGGATAAATTCTGCATTTTTGGTTTAGAGGTTAGATGTAGAAATGAGCGAACCTTTCAAGGCTCAATTCGCATTCACTAAACATATTGAACCCCGTTTTGGTTCAACGGGAGGCATAACTTGTGTTATAGAATGGTGTAGGAGGGCTGCAAAAGAAAGCAAATAAGAGATACTGGAGCTCACAGCCATCGGATATCCTGGCAGGTTACCAGAGCTCACAGCCATCAGGTCTCCCAGCAGATTACTAGAGCTCACAGCCATCGGGTCTCCTGGCAGGTTACCAGAGCTCACAGCCATCAGGTCTCCCAGCAGGTTACCAGAGCTCACAGCCATCGGGTCTCCCGGCAGGTTACTAGAGCTCACAGCCATTAGGTCTCCTGGCAGGTTACCAGAGCTCACAGCCATCGGGTCTCCCGGCAGGTTACCAGAGCTCACAGCTATTAGTTCTCCCGGCAGGTTACCAGAGGTCACAGCCATAAGGTTTCCCGGCAGGTTACCAGAGCTCGCAGCCATCGGGTCTCCCGGCAGGTTACCAGAGCTCACAGCCATTGGGTCTCCTAGCAGGTTACAGGAGCTCACAGCCATAGAGTAATACTTATTATATGTTCTGAGGATTTCGATAGCGTAGGGCAATGATCAGCAGAGACGAGTTTTTGATACAAGATGTTTTATAATCTGTAACCACGGTAGATAACAACGGAACAAACACAGTAGTACAAATACACAAAATACCTTCCCGAAACGGAGCGGAGGGAATTCCCGGGGCCACGCACCGGACTCCCCCAGGGAGACCACCAGAGCGAACCCCTATACAGGGACTGTCCGGCAATCACCCCGGAAGGCCTAAATGCGCAGCAGCCGGGACACAATGGGCAAGCGGTAAAAGTCCAGGAGTGTCCGTACGGGATGATAGTCCAGAGTGGTTACGAACCAGAGAGAACCGGGCAGAGTGCTGACCGAAGATGGCAGACGGAATCCGGGCACAGCTTGAGAAACCGGGTAAGGTCCAGAGTCGGTCGGTCAGTAGTCTTTAGGAGGATCCAAAGGCAAACAGGATTAGCAGCAGCAAAGCAGGAGCACACAGCAAGCAGTATACTCAGGCACTGGACTGGGCTGAGAGGCGGCCTTTTAAGCAGCTGGACAGGAAGTAGGGCAACAGAACCTTAAACTCCATGTTAACTGAGGGCAAGCTCATTCAAAAGAGAACTGGAAAACCTGGAAACCTGACATTACTCCCCCCCCCAGAAACGGCCTCAGGACGGGTCAGGGCCCGGCTTGTCCGGGAACCGACGATGAAACTGAGCGATCTTCCGGGGTGCCCGAATGTTACCCACCGGTTCCCAGGAATCGTCCTCGGGGGCGTACCCCTGCCAACGTACCAGATATTGAAGCCGACGACGATGGAGCCGGGAGTCAATAATGTCCTCAACCACGAACTGCTCCTCGCCGTCGACCATCACAGGCGGAGGAGGAGGCACAACACGAGCACGAAACGTATTAGGGGAGACAGGTTTGAGGAGAGACACATGAAAGACCGGGTGTACCTTTAGATGGTGCGGCAACCGTAGCCGACAGGCCACAGGGCTCACGATCCCGGTGATCTTAAATGGACCGATGAATTTTTGTCCCAGCTTCTGCGAAGGAACACCCAATCTCAGGTTTTTGGTGGACAACCATACAGAGTCCCCTACCTTGTACATGGGTGCCGGTTTCCGGTGAGTGTCGGCCGCCCTCTTGTAACGCTCCTGGGCCGTAGCCACAGTGTCCTTCAGAACCTCCAGATTTTGTCGTAGCTCTGTCAATCTGTCCTCCACCGCTGGCACCGAAACCGCAACCGGTGACCTAGGCAAAACATTCGGATGGTAACCCAAGTTAGCGAAAAAGGGCGTTACCTTAGTGGAGCTGCTCTGAGTGTTGTTATATGAGAACTCCGCCAACGGAAGCATCTTCAACCAATCGTCTTGGAGATGGCTGACATAACATCGAAGGTATTGTTCCAGGGTTTGAGTCGTCCGTTCGGTTTGCCCATTTGTCTGAGGATGGTATGCAGAAGACAAACAGACATCAATCTGGAGTGCCGTACAAAACCCCTTCCAGAATCTAGACGTGAACTGCACGCCCCGGTCAGAGATGATCTCGTCTGGTACCCCATGCAATCGGAATACATTCTGGATAACCAAATCCACTGTCTCTGCGGCTGAGGGAAGACCGGTACACGGAATAAAGTGAGCAGCTTTAGTCAATCGATCTACCACCACTAAAATGGTATTGTGTCCGCATGAGACTGGCAACTCCACAATAAAATCCATGGAGATAGACCCCCAAGGGCGAGATGGCACGGGTAACGGTTGGAGGAGTCCCGTAGGAGCCACACGAGGGACCTTGCACCGGGCACAAACCACACATGAGTGGACATAGTCCTTCACATCCTTTAAACAGGTAGGCCACCAGAAAAAACGGCTCAGAAATTCTTGCGTCTTCTGTACCCCTTTATGACCAGCCAACACGGAGTCATGGACCAACTTGAGAACCCGAAGTCTTACGGCCTCCGGGACATAAATGCGTCGCTCTCTCAACCACACACCATTCCGAAGAACAAGCGTTACATCCCTCGGGGGGGCAGCAAGAAATACGTCACCATCATAGGCCAGCTTGATGTCCTTCCACAAGTCCCGGTCCTGGAGTACTCCAACGAAATTGGCATCCGATAACACGGTCTGAGACGGGGTTCCAGGCACGGAGTCCACGGCGTGGATTCGGGACAAGGCATCGGCTTTCCCATTACGTGAACCTGGACGGTATGTAACGATAAAATTGAATTGGTTAAGAAATAGGCTCCAACGGGCTTGCCGTGGAGACAGGCACCTGGCAGACTTAAGAAATTCCAGATTACGGTGATCCGTGAGTACTATCACTTGCTGCGCGGCTCCCTGTAAGTGGTGTCTCCATTCCTTGAAAGCGGAAATAATCGCCAATAATTCCTTGTCCGCAATGTCGTAGTTCCTTTCTGCAGGGGACAACCGGCGGGAAAAGAAGGCACACGGATGCAAGAGACTCTTGTCCCCGGTCCTTTGAGAAAGAATGGCCCCTAATGCATAGTCGGAAGCGTCGACCTCCACGATAAAGGGAAGTGCGGGATTCGGATGGACTAATATTGGCGCTGAGGTAAAACATACCTTGAGACGATGGAATGCTTCCTGGGCCTGGGCGGACCACACAAACTTCTGTCCTTTCTTGGTTAACAGAGTGATGGGACGGACAATCTCTGAAAAGTTACGGATAAAGCGTCGGTAAAAGTTGGCAAAACCGACAAAGCGTTGTACCTCCTTGATGTTTCCCGGTTCCGGCCAGTCCAGAATGGCTTGTATCTTGCTAGATTCCATGTTTAGTCCCTGAGGAGAGATGACATAACCTAAGAATTGTATTTGTGAGCAGTGGAACTCGCATTTCTCCAGCTTAATGTACAGGTGGTTTTCCCTCAGACGGGTAAGTACGGTCTTGACGTGCTCCTGGTGTTCCTGTAACGAATCAGAAAAGATTAGTATATCGTCCAGATAGATCACCATGAATTGGTCCATGATATCCCTAAAAATATCGTTAACTAGATGTTGAAATGCCGCGGGAGCGTTACAAAGTCCAAAAGGCATCACTAGGTACTCAAAATGTCCGTACCGACATCGGAACGCGGTCTTCCACTCGTCTCCGGGACGTATACGAAGCAGATTATATGCCCCACGGAGGTCCAATTTGGTGAATATTTTTGCCTGTTGGACCCTCTCCAATAGCTCAGGAATCAACAGTAACGGATACCGGTTCCGGATGGTTATCTTATTCAGTTCCCGGTAGTCAATACAGGGTCTCAGAGTCCCCTCCTTCTTTTTCACGAAAAAGATGGGTGCCCCTGCGGGTGAGGTAGACGGACGAATAAATCCCTTGGCTAGGCTTTCATCAATGTACTCTTTTAGCGCTCCTAGCTCAGGTGCCGCCAACGGGTAGACATGACCAAACGGAATCTCCGCCCCTGGGAGTAAGTCTATGGGGCAATCATACGGTCTATGCGGGGGAAGTCGGTCGGCTTTTCTTTTGTCGCATATATCAGCGAAGTCACGGTAAACCGGGGGTAAAACAGGTACCTGTACAGTGCTCTCCGTATTTGGTGGTACTGGAACCGGAACAGTTGGACTAATGGTCGGAATATTCTGCGGTGGGAAGGATATTTCCTTAGTTTCCCAATCGATGACCGGATTTGTAGACCGTAGCCACGGAATACCTAAAATAATCGGAAAATGAGGAGATGAAATTAGCATGAAAACAAGGGTCTCCTGCTGACCTGGCTTCATGACGCATTCTAGCGGTACGGTTTCCCGATCGACTGGTCCAGAGATTAATGGAGATCCGTCTACCGTCTCCATGGTAACCGGTGAGGATTTTTGCTGAGTCCGGATACCGTGTTTCCTAGCAAAAGAAGAGTCCATGAAATTTCCCCCTGCCCCAGAGTCTATCATTGCAGAGGTAGGAATTAGTTGTCCCTCCCAACGGATCTGAATGGGGAGTGAGCAATGGGTATTTTTCCCTTCTGAGTCCTTCGGTGAGGTTGACATTACAGTCAAGGGAAATACCGCATCCAAGTGTCCACTTGCCTCAGAGATATCGGACTCTGCGTCCGTGTTGTCACACTCTGCCATGGCTGCCAATACCTTATTTGGGCGATTCGGACGTTTCGGGCAGTCGATCAAGAAATGGTCCGATTGACCGCAATAGAAACACAAACGCTCACGGAGCCGGTGTTCGCGACGTTCATTGGTCTCTCGCTTTTGCAGAGAGTCTACTTGCATAGGAACGTCCTCGGCCTCCCGTGGCGTCCTGAGAGCGGGTTCTCTGGAAGGAAATGTAAAGTTGTTTACACGGTTTACAGCTGCCCATTTTTCCTGTCTACGTTCCGTCAAGCGGGTATCAATACGCACACAGTGCTGGAGAAACAGTTCAAAATCCCCTGGAGATTCGGAACGAGCTAACTCGTCCTTGATGGTACCGGACAACCCCTTTCTGAAAACAGACAATAATGCATTGTTTCCCCAGTCGGTGTCTACCACTAACCTCTTGAACTCAGTGGCGTATTCAACGACAGAACGCTTTCCCTGACGTAAGGAAAGGAGAGCCGATTCAGCGGTAGCACGGCGATTCGGATCATCAAACATCTGCGCCATTGCGGTCAGAAAATCATCTAGGTGATTTAAACGGATGTCCCGGTTCTCTATCATAGGATTAGCCCAAGCCAGTGCTCGTGAGGTTAATAACATAATTATACATAACACTTTGGACCGGTCAGAACGGTAATAATCAGCATGTACATCGAAAAACAGTATACATTGGTTCACAAATCCACGAAACTGACCACGGTCACCATTGAAACGGAATGGGGGTAACCTAGGCATACCGGCAGCTGATACGGACGTAGTGGGGCCGGCTTCCTGAGCCTCCACTCTGACTTGCAAATCTTGTATAGCCGGACCCAGTACCTGGTGATCATGGCCCAGCTGTGCCTCCACATCTCTAAGTTTATTCTGCACCGCCTCCATCTCCTGCTGCAGGGAGTTAATCATAGAAAAGAGCTGATCTACTCCTCGTGTCTCAGTCATTGCCCCAGCGAAAGCCTCTTATGTGGCCTGAGTATAAAGTAATACTTATTATATGTTCTGAGGATTTCGATAGCGTAGGGCAATGATCAGCAGAGACGAGTTTTTGATACAAGATGTTTTATAATCTGTAACCACGGTAGATAACAACGGAACAAACACAGTAGTACAAATACACAAAATACCTTCCCGAAACGGAGCGGAGGGAATTCCCGGGGCCACGCACCGGACTCCCCCAGGGAGACCACCAGAGCGAACCCCTATACAGGGACTGTCCGGCAATCACCCCGGAAGGCCTAAATGCGCAGCAGCCGGGACACAATGGGCAAGCGGTAAAAGTCCAGGAGTGTCCGTACGGGATGATAGTCCAGAGTGGTTACGAACCAGAGAGAACCGGGCAGAGTGCTGACCGAAGATGGCAGACGGAATCCGGGCACAGCTTGAGAAACCGGGTAAGGTCCAGAGTCGGTCGGTCAGTAGTCTTTAGGAGGATCCAAAGGCAAACAGGATTAGCAGCAGCAAAGCAGGAGCACACAGCAAGCAGTATACTCAGGCACTGGACTGGGCTGAGAGGCGGCCTTTTAAGCAGCTGGACAGGAAGTAGGGCAACAGAACCTTAAACTCCATGTTAACTGAGGGCAAGCTCATTCAAAAGAGAACTGGAAAACCTGGAAACCTGACACATAGGGTATCCTGGCAGGTTACCAGAGCTCACAGCCATCGGGTGTCCTGGCAGGTTACCAGAGCTCACAGCCATCGGATATCCCAGCAGGTTACCAGAGCTAACAGCCATTGGGTCTCCTGGCAGGTTACCAGAGCTCACAGCCATCAGGTCTCCCAGCAGGTTACCAGAGCTTACAGCCATCGGGTCTTCCGGCAGGTTACTAGAGCTCACAGCTATCGGGTCTCCCGGGAGGTTACCAGAGCTAACAGCCATCGGGTCTCCTGGCAGGTTACCAGAGCTCACAACCATCAGGTCTCCCAGCAGGTTACCAGAGCTCACAGCCATCGGGTCTCCTGGCAGGTTACCAGAGCTCACAGCTATCGGTTCTCCCTGCAGGTTACCAGAGGTCACAGCCATAGGGTCTCCCAACAGGTTACCAGAGCTCACAGCCATTGGGTCTCCTAGCAGGTTACCAGAGCTCACAGCCATTGGGTCTCCTAGCAGGTTACCAGAGCTCACAGCCATTGGGTCTCCTGGCAGGTTGCCAGAGCTCACAGCCATAGGGTCTCCTGGCAGGTTACCAGAGGTCACAGCCATAGGGTCTCCTGGCAGGTTACCAGAGCTCACAGCTATCGGGTCTCCCGGCAGGTTACCAGAGCTCACAGCCATTTTGTCTCCTGGCAGGTTACCAGGGCTCACAGCCATCGGGTCTTGTAGCAGCTTTCAATCCAGTAACTTAAAGGGAGCCTTTAAGAGAGCCTTTAACGTGCCTTGAGTTCCCAACTGCTGGGACATCTGGTAGCTGTAAACTGCTTCCAGAGTTCCCAACAGCTGGGAACTCCAAGAAACTTACAGGCTCTCTTAAAGACTCCTTTAAGTTTATGGGCCTCACAGCTGCTGTGTGTTTCGGTAAGCTTAGGGTCTGCTGCCAGGTTACCAGAGCACACAGTTATTGAGTCTCATGGCAGCTTTCAACCCGGCAACTTAAAGGGAGCCTTTAATGTTCTTTGAGTTCCCAGCTGCTGGGACATCTGGAGGCTGTGAACTGTTTCCAGAGTTCAAAGCCTCCAGGTGTCCCAGCAGCTGGGAACTCCAAGAAACTTAAAGACTCTCATAAAATCTCTTTTAACCCCTTCACCAAGGACGATTTTAAGTTTTTCGGGTTTTTTTTGCTCCCCTTCTTCCAAGACAGCCGTAACTATTTTAACGTCAATCTTGCCATATGGGTTTGTTTTATGCAAGATGAGTTGTACTTTTAAATGAAGTCATAACTTTTACCGTATAATGTACTGGAAAACGGCAAAAAAATTCCAAGTGCACAAAAATTGCTAAAAAAGTGCGATTGCATGATGGTTTTTGGGATATTTTATTCACCGTGTTCACTATATGGTAAAACTGATGTGTTGGTGTGATGCATCGGGTCGATACGAGATCATAGACATCAAACATATATAGGTTTACTTTTATCTAGAGGGTTAAAAAATTCAGAAATTTTTCCGAAAAAGTGGCGCACTTTTTGCCCCATTTTTCGTGACCTGTAGCATTCTCATTTTTCGGGATCTATGGCTGAGTGACTGCTTATTTTTTTTCATCTCGAGCTGATGTTTTTAACTATACCATTTTTGCATAGCTGTTACGGTTTGATTGCCTGTTATTGCATTTTGCGCAAAATTTGCAGTGACCAAAAAACATAATTTTGGTGTTTGGAATTATTTTGCTGCTACATTGTTTACCAATCAGGTTAATTGATTTAATTTGATTTTCTTCTTTTCCAAAGAAACATTCCATGGCTTATAAGTCTCTCTGTATACTGACTTGGCACTTTCCACAAGGAGAGTCATTATTCTTTTAGACATCCATCAGAGGCCTCTTGTTCAGCCAAATTAGACTTCTTGCTGTGTACTGAGGAGGGGTAAGCATCCAGAAACACATGTCTGCCAATAGGATAAAAGCCAAACCGGGCACTCTAAAGGCTGCTTTACACGGTAGGACCGATTGTGCAATTTCACAATCGATCGTACCCGCCCCCGTCCTTTTTGCGTCACGGGCAAATCGCTGCCCGTGTTACACAAAGTCAGTAACCCCCGTCACACGTACTTACCTCTCGTGCGACCACGCTGTGGGCGGCGAACGTCCACTTCCTGGAGTGGGAGGGACGTTCGGCGTCACACGGCTGCCGGCCAATGGAAGCGGAGGGGCGGAGATGAGCGGGACGTAAACATCCCACCCACCTCCTTCCTTCACATAGCGGGCGGCGGCCGCGTGACGCAGGTGAGCTGCTGTTCATCGTTCCCGGGGTGTCACACGGAGCGACGTGTGCTACCCCGGAAACGATGAACAACTAAATTAAACGATATTATGGAACCTAACGAGCAGTACACGACTCACGATTTGTGAGCGATACTGCGTTGCTAGGAGGTGTCACAGAGGCCGGCATCGCCAGCGATGCCGGATGTGCGTCACAAAAACCGTGACCCCGACGATCTATCGCACGATAGATTGTCTGGTGTAAAGCAGCCTTGAGTCTTATGGTAAGGTTAGCTAAAGGATCGATATTGACTTTTAAAAGTGTTGTCCACTACTTGGACAACCCCTTCTCATTCCCCTTGTTTGCCTCTATAAAAATAAATAAGCCTATACTCGCCTCCGGTGTGGCTGCAGTTCCAGTGATGTCTAAAGCCACGTTCCCGGGGTCCACTTGATATTGGTATGACACGCGAGCACCGCGAACAATCAGTGCTGGCTTCCTTCTTCTCACCTTCAAACGTTGAACAGGAAGTTGGTGCAGCTCTCACATCTTGCTCAAATGTCCGAATGCGGGGTAACAGATGCCAAGCTCTGATTAGTAGCAGGGCTCGCATGGCAAAACCATGTCACATGACCTCTGGGAACGCGGCTTTAGACATCGCTAGAACCACAGCCGCACAGGAGGCAAGTATAGGCTAATTTATTTTTACAGGAATGAGCAAGGACAATGAGAAGGGATAGTCCAAGTAATGGACAACCCCTTTAAATCCCCACTTCCAGTAGGTGATACTAGAGTTCCTGTCCTTTCCTCTCTGAAAAAGACAATTTGCACCAGGAACAGAGAGGTGCAGGAACAAAAAGAAAACAGTGCCCAATTCAATGGAACAGCAGCATTTTGACTAAAGAAAAATAATTGTTTGGAAATTTTAAATGACAATTATGTAATAAACAGAAACCACAAATTGTCATTTTGTAATTTATTTGTTTGAATCCTCCAATCCCCTGACATTAGTTAGGGAATATGTACTCAGTTGGTCATAAATTAAAGAGTCCAGCCACCAGGATTTTCCCATATAAACTAAAGCCAGTGCTATAATGGCGCTATCAGGCTGATTCTATATATACCTTTTAGTTGTAAGATCGGATGTATACTTTCTGAAATACAGGCAAGTAAAGTTTGTGAAATGCTCTGATAGAAAAAGTTTGTTGAAAAGAACTGAAGTCCTCAGTGGTTGATAACTTTTAATGGCTAACTGAAAAGATGGTAATAATAGCAAGCTTTCGAGACTACTCAGGTCTATTCATCAGGCTCAATATAACACAAAATCTGAAGAGTCACATATTTGTATGTGACGCCCTGGCAAAACCAGGTAGTCACAGAAAGGGTTAATTCTCTTTGGCAGCTACACAATACCCACACAGATGTACACCAGCCAATCAGGCCCTACTCACCCACTCCCCAGGAAAAAGGGAGATGGCGAGAGGAGCTAAGGAAGTGGAGAGAGGAGTCAAGTGCAGTTTGTGCTGTAATTAGTGAAGCGCTGACAGGAGAAGCTTGGAGCTCCCTGGAGAAGGTGGTAGTCGGGGTTGGAGCCCTGGACTACCAGACTAGGTGGCAGTGAGGGCCACAGGCGACAGAGATCCGGTCGCGGGGATCCTGAGGCGACTGGGACAGGGTTGTAGCCCGCCGATGCCGAGAGTGGGGACTCGGTCCGGAGGCCATTCGTGCGGACTAGTCCAGACACGAGGGAGACAGACAGAGAGTGGAAGGAAGGGCCCTGGCTGTACATCTGGGTGTGGGACCCAAAGACACCCGCCAAAGGTGACCGGCCATTTGGCAAGTTGATTGACAAAACAGACTGTGTGTTTACTGACCCTCCACATCAATACAGCCTCATCCAGCACCACAACAACCGAACTGTGAGTTTCCTGCTCCCTGCAATCCCTCTCACAATACCCTGGGTCCCGGGACTACACCTCCCCTACCCGTGGAGGGGATACCACCTTGCTGCCCAGATCCATCAGCCCCGGGTACCCCATATACCGGCAGCGGCGGTGCCATCTATCGTCACCGCGTCCCATGGGTGGCGTCACTGACAAAGACTCTATCCCTTGTAAATAGTCCCCTTTTCACTTGTGGGCGGCGGACCGCTGCTCGAGCCCGGGTCCGGTTCCCACTCAAGCCACAGTAAAGCCCCGGATCCGAGCATCCCCAAGCAGGCCCTTAGCTTCGGTCTGGCCCCCGCCCGCAACAACGTGGCATCACAAACAGGATACTTACTCCTTTCATTTACCTGGTGAAAGTGCGCCTTGTTTTGGACTGTCAGCGGTACGCCACTGCTGAATTTTTGAAAGTCGCCATCTTTGCCGCCATTTTTAAGCGCGAAAAAGGACAATTCAGAGTCGTCTTCCCCGAGAAAGGGCGCGAAGTTGAGGCCCCGCCCCCTGGGAACACGGCCGGAAGAAGGACCCTGAGGCCGAAATCGAAACTAGGAAGTCGCATCAAAGGACTGCTCCCGAAAAAACAGGGGGGGCGGGCGGAGAAACTGCGGCATGTAACCAGAACTATGATGTGCAGAGACGCTAGGACTCTGCGGATCCCGTTCCTAGACAAGCAAGCAACAGCAATGGCTTCGGCAGTCTGCCCGGCCGCAACGGTGATGACGTCTGCTCCGGCAGTCCGCCCGGCCGCAACGGTGATGACGTCGGCTCCGGAAGTCCGCCCGACTGCAACGGAGGTGGCACCCGACCGGAAGTCTGCCCCAGATGCGGCGCCAGCCGCTCCCAGGTACCCTGTCCCGGCTGTGGAGCAGCCAGAGTGCACCTGCTGAGAGGAGGAGATGGCCACTGAGCGATGGAGCCCACGGCAGTATGAGAGGCCGAGGGCATCCGAGTGGGCCTGGCTCCTGACCAGGAGGCGGAGCACGGAACCCGTGACCCGTACTGGGAGCGTCGGCAGCAGCAGCAGTGGTAGCGGAACATGGACGGCTAACCGCAAGTTTAAAGAATAACAGTTTTATAGATTGCCACCCCTGTTGAATGTCCTCATGTTCCCAGAGGAGGCCATCTGCACCGCAGGTGGAGGGTGGCAGGACAGTTAAAGGTTAAGCAAACGTACCTCCCGAGGTGGGAAGATGTATGGTTGTAATGTGTTAACTTTTTCTTTTCCCGTTAAAATAAACATCCGTGGCCGGACAGCCCGCGGACAGGCTGTATTCAACCAAGGGGGAATGTGACGCCCTGCAAAACCAGGTAGTCACAGAAAGAGTTAATTCTCCTTGGTAGCTACACAATCCCTACACAGATGTACACCAGCCAATCAGGCCCTACTCACCCCCTCCCCAGGAAAAAGGGAGGGGGCGAGAGGAGCTATGGAAGTGGAGAGAGGAGTTAAGTGCAGTTTGTGCAGTCAGTGAAGCGCTGACAGGAGAAGCTTGGGGCTCCCTGGAGAAGGTGGTAGTCGGGGTTGGAGCCCTGGACTACCGGACTAGGTAGCAGTGAGGGCCACAGGCAACGGTGATCCAGTCGCGGGGATCCTGAGGCGACCGGGACAGGGTTTTGGCCCGCTGGTTCCGAGAGTGGGCACTCGGTCCAGAGGCCGTTCGAGCAGACTAGTCCAGACACGAGGGAGACAGACAGAGTGGAAGGAAGGGCCCTGGCTGTACATCTGGTTGTGGGACCCGAAGACACCCGCCAAAGGTGACCGGCCATTTGGCAAGTTGGTTGCAAAATAGACTGTGTGTTTACTGACCCTCCACATCAATACAGCCTCATCCAGCACCACAACAACCGAACTGTGAGTTTCCTGCTCCCTGCAATCCCTCTCACAATACCCTGGGCCCCGGGACTACACCTCTCCTACCTGTGGAGGGGATACCACCTTGCTGCCCAGATCCATCAGCCCTGGGTACCCCATATACCGGCAGCGGCGGTGCCACCATCACCACATCCCATGGGTGGCGTCACTGACAAAGACTCTATCCCTTGTAAATAAACCCCTTTTCACTTGTGGGTGGCGGACCGCTGCTCGAGCCCGGGTCCGGTTCCCACTCGAGCCACAGTAAAGCCCCGGATCCGAGCAGCCCCTTAGCTATGGTCTGGCCCCCGTCCGCAACATATACACAACAGGACATAGAATAGTGCAGTAAAAAAGTATCTGAAATGCACTGTTAATTGATTGATAGCAGCTACAGATGATCTACTAGGTGGGTCGGGTTTTGCTAGTTATTCCCACCTCTGTCTGACTGCCTGTCCTTCCTCCCCCTGTCCGTCCTCCCTCCGTCCTACCCCTGTGATAACCGAGACATGGGAGGAGGGACAGGCAGTAGACAGGGGCGGGAATAACTAGCAAAACCAGACCATTTGCATTCCAGCATTTTTTTTTTTATTTTAGCTCAACATACTTGTGTGGCGCCCCTCACCTGGTCAGGCACCACTGAGTACTGCACCCATGCTGGGGGCAGTACAATACAGGTAATCCAGAAGGCTGACCAAGGTGTGACTACACAGGCTCATAGTAATCAGGTCTCACACATGTACCTTTGGGAGGACTCCTGAAAGCTTCCAGGAGGGAGCGTGGCCTCCATGTCTATTCAAGGCGTGTGGTAGAGAGCCTGGTTGCTAGGTGGCGTAGGCAGGCAAGAGTCGGGAAAGGAAGAAGAGAGGAGGAGGCGTTAGTGAGAAGACAGCGGAGAGAGCAGATGTGCAGGTCCCATGAGTGAGCCGGTTTAGTGTGGAGCTCAGGGAGAGCAGACGGAGGGCCCTGGAGCTGCTGCAATGCTGCAATCTAACAGCGTACGCACAGTGACTACTGACTGGGGAGATCGGTCACCTGGTAGTGCCACCCAAAATCCACCCATGGCTAGAGAGAGCAAAATAAGGGGACTGCAAGGGAGGTACCAGGCCCGCACGGGTAACAGGTCCCAGTGCAGAGATAGATTCACCTTTCTTCTGCCAAACCTGACTGAGGGGGGCACTTCAAACCCCCAAGACAACACCACAGAGTCCGCAGCCATGTAGCAAAGAGAGAACCCATAGTTCACAAGAGGCAAGCAGCCGGAGTGACCTGGTCCAGGCTACAAGCAAACGGGCCGAAACGAGGGGAGCAGCAACTTCCCTGGGTGACCCCCGTAGGGACTGAAAGTCGGGGACATCACAAACAACAGAAGGGCTAGAGAAGGCGAGTCAGTAGCCACCCTCACAAGTCAGCCTGAAGGACGGCTGGTTCCAGCCTGGTTCATCCCAGCTACGCCCAGGTTACTCACCCTGCACCATCAGTGAGTAAAATCCATGAAAGACTGTTTAGACTGTGCCTGAGTCATTCTGCGCCTTGTGGTTCCACACATCTACACAGGGTCCTGGGGCTTGCCTCACTCTCGGGAGGCCACTACAACTGACTGCACCCACCATCAGCCCCAGGCATCCCTTAATCTGCAGTGGCAGTCACCCTGACCGCAATACCGAGAGTGGCGTCACGACAATCCTAAAAAGAAGGTTCCCTACCTGTGATCAGACCGTCCCGCCACGTGGAGTCCCTGAAGGTAATGCACCGACACAACACCTGCAGGGCTTTACACTTGTACAAGACTATATACATTTTTAATTGTTTGTATATCGATCAGTGTTCAGTTTATATTAGGTTTTATTTAACAAAAATGCAGAAAAAAATCTCAGTTCTATTTTTTTTTTATGTATCATCATAAATGATGTTCTAGATATTGTTTTGTAAAGGTTATTACAGTTGGGACTTTCGAAATGTGCATTATCCATAGGGAAACATTGAATTCAGGGTTTTTAATCAGTCCCGTCGTCAATGATGTCCAGTTCTGCCCCAAGTCATTCAGTCTGCCTTTGCTAACATTTGTGACATGAGTGTATCTCCCTCGGGGGAATCTGGTGTCAGAAGGTCTCTAGCAGGTTCACTACTGTTATTTAATAACATCTCATTTCTTGTGGTGCTGTAAGGGTTGAGCACCCTTTACTGCCTGGCTGTGGGCTGTAGCTCTCATTCTCAGGTGTGGCTCTTTGGGATCACTCCCCTTCACTATTTAAGTCATGTGATCTGATCACATGTTTCCTGTGATAGAAACTGAATCTTCATTTCTGTGTGGTCTACTTTGGAAGGAGCCTGCTCTGGAAGAAATTTGTCATGTTGTGTGCATCAGTGGGGTTTGCTGCACTGAAGCCACCTGGAGTGTGTTTCCCTTGTATGTCTATTTCTCCTGTTTGTTTGTTTGTATTTTTTATCTTGTGTTTCTGTATTGTAGTGGCATGTCTAGTGACCTTTTGGGCCTACTCACTAGCAAGGGTGAGTTTAAGGCCAGCTTAGGGCCCAAGGTATCCTGCTCGCTGATAGGTTTAAAGAACCTGTATCAGGACGCTAGAGAGCTCAGGAATCAGCTTGAGGTAAGTTCAGGAGGTGCCCCCTCACGCTTCTCCCTAGCAGCAGGGACCTCCATTGTATCGTGTATCCTGTATGTTGTAACATCTTCTGAATGTTTACCAGGTACTAGGTAAACCCTGCTAGTCACGTGCATGACAATTTGTGAATGAATCAGTCCTTGCACACAGCCTGAGTGTGGTCCTGTAATAGGACGCTACTGCTCCAAGTCGCTTTGTGAATCTTCTTCCACGATCAACTGGATTAGCATTATTGAAAAGTGGAATAGCTTAGGAATTGCAGCATCTCAGCCACAAGGTGGAGACCACTTGAAGTTACATAATGGGATCAGCGAATACTGAGGAGCTGAGGGCATAAGTCACCAATGCTCTGCTGACTCCATAGCTGCAAAGTCCAAACCTCTTCTGGTATTAGTGTCGCGGGCGGAGGAGGGGACGCTGCGCTCACCCACTGCTCGGGTCCGGCTACTGCTGCTGCTGCTCGGTGGTGGCTCGAGCGGTGGGCCGGATCCCGGGGACTCGAGCGGCGCTCCTCGCCCGTGAGTGAAAAGGGGGATGGTTTTGGGGATTTATTGTCCGTGACGCCACCCACGGTTGTGGTGAAGTTGTGACACCACCGCTGCTCTGAACGGGGATCCCGGGAGCGGTGACAGGGAGCAGCTTGGATGTTGTTTTCTCCCCTCCGTGGGTAGGGGGTTGGTTGTCCCTGGGCCCGGTGAGGGGTAGGGATGGATGGCAGGCGGGTTACGGGGCCTGGCGAGGTGCAGGGTCGCGGGGGCAGCGCTGTGCCGCACGGCACGGTGGTACTCACTCAGCCAGTAATTCACACAGAGTTTCTGGTCAAACAAACGGCTGGATAGACGGGTCCCACAGGCGGCTGCGGTGTTTTTCCCCTGACCCCAGGTTGGTAGTGTAAGTCCTTTCCTGCACCTTCGTGTACGCTCCTCCTGCGCTCCGGTTTCCAGCTGGCTCCCCGGTTCGGTACCGGACGGGCCACTACCCTGTCCCGGCTACCTACGGTTCCACCAAGACTGTCTTCCCATCTCCTGCAGACGGCCACTACCGTCTGCCCCACTGGCTACACGAGGGCCCTAGGCTCCAACCTAGGCCCCAGTCTGCGTCTGCCTTTCTGCAGACCTCCTCTCTCTTCCTCTGCCTGGACTTGTCTGGACCTGTTTCCTGCCTCAGGCCAGCTAAACTCCTCGGTGGGCGTGCCCATCTGCCTGACTCCGCCCACCTGGTGTGTCTGTCTGAACCCGAGGAAGAAATCAGGTCTCACTGGGGATGACTGCTGTGAACTGCTGGGGGTGGGGGTGTGTGTGTGTTGTTACCTGTGGCCCCTGGCTTGTCCAGGGCGCCACATTAGCATCGCCACAAAAACTGTGTTCCCCACCGGGAGCTTCATGGTTGAGCAGCTGCAGCAGCCGTATATCACCAAGCACAATCCCGAGCGTCGGATGGAATGGTGTAAAGCTGCCACCAATGGACTTTGGAGGAAACGTCTTCTGTTCAGTGACGGATCACACTTCTCTCTAGCATCTGATGGAGGAGTCTGGGTTTGGTGAATGCCATGAGAACGTTACCTGCCTAACTGCATTTTGCCAGCTGTAAAGCTTGGTGAGGAAGGGATAATGGAATGTTTTTTTTCCAGGGTTGGCCTCAGCCCCTTAATTACAGTTAAAAGAAATTGTAATGAAAAATTGTAGCTTCCATCTTAGTGGGAATTGTTTGGGGAACACCCTTTTATGTTATAGCATGACTATTCCCCACAAAGTAGGGTATGAGTATGGTATGGAGACTAATTATCAACTCAGGTGTTTTAAGTTTAGGACTACTCCCAGTCCCTTTTATATACCCTCTGCTACCAGCAGAGGGTGCTGGTCATTCTCTTTGCCATTTGGATGCTGAGCCAGGAAGTAGAAGGAGCTGCTGAAACCCTCTTTGGTGGCTGCAGTCTTGGTGCTGACGTCAGCTGTCTGTTGTAGTGTTTTCCCCCTGTCTGTCTTTCCTCCCTGGTGGGATGTTCTAGTGCAGCAGTGGGGCTAGCGTCCTTCACCTGCTCACTCCCTAGCCAGGGACAATTTATTGTAGGGTCTTTTCAAGGCTTCAGGTTCCTGCTTAAGAGACAGGCGATGAACCTGTATAGCGACTGGCTAGGAGTGCAGGGTACAGCGGCACATAAGTGGAGAGGTGTCCATCTTCCCTCTTTCTAGTCCTAGAGACCTACGTTGTTAAAGTTTCCCTGGTGTACCCCTTGTTTGTCATTGTGTATACCCTGATGGTGTGGGTTTTGGCTCACTCTGAACTCTCCCCTAGTCTGTGTCGTAACAGATTTGCATCACACGGCATCGCCTGCCGCTCTCCTGACAGGAGGAACAGGTCAGCTGCATGTATTTCTATGCAGCAGAGACACTCCATTCCGGAAAGTGGAAAGACGTGCCGGTCGATGTGATGCGAGCCTTGCGCAAGTCCCTCTCAAGTGTGACTCTGGCCTTTAACCTGATATTTGTACAGGGTTATGGCTGAAGCAGAAGAAAAAAAAATCTCTCTTCAGCTGACTGAGCAGAACAAACTTATGTTTCTCTTAATTCTGTCCTTCTCCTGCTAAGCTATAAACCCATTCTGCACTGCCTCTGTGAACAGTTGTACAGCTATCTGAGTGAGAAGATAAGTGATGCTTTTTCACAATGCTTATCAGTCCAATAGGAACTTGCTCTACCATCATTCAAAGATGCATGTCTTTATGCTGATAACACACAACTATACACCTCATCCCCTGACCTCACCCCGGCTGTACTACTGAACACCAGTGACTGTCTGGCTGCAGTATGCAACATCATGTCTGCTCTCTATCTGAAACTTAACCTTTCTAAAACTGAACTTCTTCTATTCCCTCTGTGGCGCCCTGGACAAGCCAGGACGTCACAGGTACTGCAACAACACACCCCACACCCCGGTTAAGAACATCTAAGCCAGACACAAATCCTTGTTGCCTCCCTCCAGGGGCTGATGTCCACACCAGGTGGGGCAGAGCCAGGCGGTTGGCTCCACCCACCGAGGAGTACACAGTCCTGGAGGCGGGAAAGGAGTGCAGTTGAGTGGAGTTGTGGAGTGTAGAGCGAGAGTGAGGGAAGTAGTAGTGGAGGAACTGACTGGCCGTGTCCGGGTACGTGGCCCGGACACAAACAGCAAGGTTGGCAGATGGTGGTGACCGTCTGCAGGAGAGGCCGATTGACGCACAACCGTAAGGACCGGGGATGGGCGGTGGCCCGCCGGTACCGGATCGGGGAGCGAAGAGAAGGCAGCACCATCCGGCAGGGCCTATGGACCCCGACCAGGCTAGGAGTCGCCGTTAAACCGGTCAAATCCGTCAGCGACTGGAACCTCCGGGGTTTCCCAGCAATAAAGACCCGATTGAAGGCAACAGCCAAACCGTGAGGGAGATAAAGCTACCGCCAGAGTTAGAGCTCCCAGGGCCAGAGCCTGCGGGCAAGAAGGGGCTCCCTTAGCCAACATACCGCAGGGGAGCGGGTTACCGGTGGGAAGCCATCGGGGCCGAGAACATAACACAGGTGCAGGGAGAGACAGTTACTGCCAGCCTACCGGGAGTAACCGTTGCAGCCGTCTGTGGGACTCGTCCATCCAGCCGTTTGTTTTACCAGAGACTCCGTGTGCATTACTGGCTGAGTAAGTACCACCGTGCCCTCTGGCACTGCGCTGCCCCGCGACCCTGCACCTGGCCAAGCCCCGCAACCCACCAAACAGACAACAACTCCGGGCCCTGGGACTACCAAAATCCCCCTACCCACGGAGGGGAGAGAAACATCCCAGCTGCTCTCTGTCATCGCTCCCGGGATCCCCGTACAGAGCAGTGGTGGTGCCCCAACCTCACCACACACCGTGGGTGGCGTCACAAACAGACATCCCAAGCACCAACAAAAGCCCCCTTTCACTCACGGGCGAGGAGTGCCGCTCGAGTCCCCGCATCCGGCCCCCCGCTCGAGCCACCGAGCAGCAGCTGCAGCAGCGCCGGACCCGAGCATGGTGAGCGCAGCGCCCCGCCGCCCACGACAACTTGGCGTCACGAACAGGATCCTACCATTCTACCGCCTGGTGGAAGTGCGCTTTGTGTCCCGCCGGATGTGTCCAGCCGAAAAATTACGAGAGCCGCCATCTTGGGCGCGAAAAGTTCCCTGCTCGAGCGTCTTCCCGAGCAGTGGAGGCGCGAAAGCCGAAGTTTCGCCCCTGAAGAGGAGGTGCCGGAAAGAGACCAAGGGGGCACGGATGGCGTCTGGCCGTATGTAGATTGTGGCTATAAAAGCAGGGACGCCAGGACCCTGCGGCCATCTTTTGGTTCCTGGAAGAGGCCGCCGCAGCGATGCATCGTCCGACGAGCAACACCGTAACCCCCGCACCTGGCACTGTGGCGTGGGTGGAGGTCCGGACCGCTCAGCTGCATAGCCGACTGCAGATCCGAGTGCAGCTCCTCTTGGAGGAGTGGGAGGCCGACATGGCGGACGTGGTGGTGGCCATCCGGAGACGCGAGGTGGAGGAAGAATTGGAAGAGCGGGTAAGCGACCCACGCCCCTGTAGCCCTGTAGGGTCGGCCATCGTGGCTGAGGAGCCCGGTCTGCGCCCGCTCGCCCTGCTGCCTCCTCCACTGCCCGTGTTGGCTGCTGCTGCCCCCGCCACTAGGCCCGCTACCACCGCAACCGGTAGCGGTACCCTGCCAATCCACCCAGGCGGACCGACCTGCAGCCGAGGCCCATGACCGTCCGGCGCCGCTCCCCTGGAAGATACAGAAAGCCGAGCCCGTCAGCGGAGATGCCCCGGAGGCACACTCAGTGACCGTGCCTAGGCCCGAACCGACTCCGGCAGCTTGCCCCATGCAGAGGGAGACAGAGGTCAAGCGGGAGAAGCGCCCTGTACCCATCCCCCACGCCTCGGCTGAGGCCGCGCCGGGTTGTTGCTGTGCGGCAGCGTCCCAGGCCATGACACCGCGGGACCTCCCACCCCGAATGCCGGTCCCGGGCAGTGTAAAGGAGGTCTCGCGGGGCCTGACCCGTGCGCAGGGGCCTGCGATAGCCCCTTACTGGGACAGGGAGCTGACACCGCTGGGCCAGGAGATCGCGGAGAGAGAGAAGAGAAAGGCAGAGCTGGTGGCCCGCACGATAAGAGAAAAGGAGAACCTCCGCAGAGCCACTTTCCGAGTACGGGGCCCGAGGTATGAGGGGCAAGTGAGGAGGTTTGACGTCCGAAGGGGCTACGGCTTCATTTTCGAACCGGGCCTGGAGGCCGAAGTTTTCATAGCCCGGAGGGATGTCAACGACCACATGCCGGAAGATTACCCGAGCCGCAACTTGTTTCCTGGTGACCTTGTCACCTATACCTGGCACTGCGGGAGAGGGGCTGGTTTGCCCTGGACGCTAGGCTGATAGGAGGCCAGGAGCCTCCAGCACCAACCCAGTCCCCTCCCCCGCCAGGCAGAGCGGATCCAGAGTGATGACGGCGGTTCCCCGCTGCAAGTGTCCCCGTTGGGACCACAAGCACCGTGTGATGTTCGTAAATGTTGTTAAATGTAACCAATGATAAGATTGAATCAACCGAAGAAGTTTATCAGATTAACACCGCGATTACACCGGCTGTTGCCGGCAACTAGTCCCCGTTGGGACCCCTTTACATCGTGCGTAAGGAACTGCTTACGGACAAGCCCGAGAACTTACAGGGCAACCACAAACTTGTGGCGTGTAAATAAAATGTTGGCTTGATACCGTGACCACATCCGGAGACGCTGATTTGGGAGGATGGGCCTGGAGGAAATGGATGGCCCAGGCCCGCCACTACCGTAACCGGTGGCAATCCTCCGGGGGTCAGGGGTCCCCCATGGACGTGGGTCCCCTGAAAGAGACCGTACCCGCTTGGGCAATTTGATTCTGGACTGGGGCAAGGGGTTCTGCCCACTTCTTAGGGGCAGCATCAGGGCCAGGTTGTTTGGGCGGGGGGAGAGCGGAAGCCGTACCGTTAATGAAATGTTGGTAACGTTAAAGAACTGTGCCTCCCGTTATGGGAAGTTTATAAAGTGTATTTTCAGGTTTACCGTTTTCTTACCTTTTACAGTTAACAAAAATAAAACCGGTGATGGACGGGCAGCCCGCGGACGGTCTGCGTTTAACCAAGGGGGAATGTGGTGCCCTGGACAAGCCAGGACGTCACAGGTACTGCAACAACACACCCCACACCCCGGTTAGGAACATCTAAGCCAGACACAAATCCTTGTTGCCTCCCTCCTGGGGCTGATGTCCACACCAGGTGGGGCGGAGCCAGGCAGTTGGCTCCACCCACCGAGGAGTACACAGTCCCGGAGGTGGGAAAGGAGTGCAGTTGAGTGGAGTTGTGGAGTGTAGAGCGAGAGTGAGGGAAGTAGTAGTGGAGGAACTGACTGGCCGTGTCCGGGTACGTGGCCCGGGCACAGAAACGGCAAGGTTGGCAGACAGTGGTGACCGTCTGCAGGAGAGGCCGATTGACGCACAACCGTAAGGACCGGGAACGGGCGGTGGCCTGCCGGTACCGGATCGGGGAGCGAAGAGAAGCCAGCACCATCCGGCAGGGCCTACGGACCCCGACCAGGCTAGGAGTCGCTGGGTTTCCCAGCAATAAAGATCCGATTGAAGGCAACAGCCAAACCGTGAGGGAGATAAAGCTACCGCCAGAGTTAGAGCTCCCAGGGCCAGAGCCTGCGGGCAAGAAGGGGCTCCCTTAGCCAACATACCGCAGGGGAGCGGGTTACCGGTGGGAAGCCATTGGGGCCGAGAACATAACACAGATGCAGGGAGAGACAGTTACTGCCAGCCTACCGGGAGTAACCATTGCAGCCGTCTGTGGGACTCGTCCATCCAGCCGTTTGTTTTACCAGAGACTCCGTGTGCATTACTGGCTGAGTAAGTACCACCGTGCCGTCTGGCACTGCGCTGCCCTGCGACCCTGCACCTGGCCAAGCCCCGCAATCCACCAAACAGACAACAACTCCGGGCCCCGGGACTACCAAAATCCCCCTACCCACGGAGGGGAGAGAAACATCCCAGCTGCTCCCTGTCATCGCTCCCGGGATCCCCGTACAGAGCAGCGGTGGTGCCCCAACCTCACCACAATGGGGAGATAAGGTATGCACACCAGTGACTATGTAAGGGGAATACATGAAATAGCAGAAACTGCTGTGTGAATACTGACTTGAAAAATCCAATAGCTATATGCAAGAGTGAAAATGTGAAAAATGGAATCTGCATTACTGCCATGAACATATGAATCAAGAGAAATTTAGCTACTGAATTGATCAGTGCAATAGAGCCCCAACACTACGCCAAAGTATTTCCCTACGTTGGGGTCCCTACCTTGTGTGTGTCCTCTCATGCAGTTAAAAAACTTACCGTGTATGGGAAGCTGAGACCCAGGCTATTTATGCGTATGATATGGATTGGCAATAGGTGTGGTTGGGGAGGGTTCACAAACGAAAAAATACTAACAAATAGGAATAACGTTTGGAACACCATTCTAAGTCTGAACTGGGTGCAAAAACCTAAAAAAACATCACTATGGGGAGATAAGGTATGTGACTCGCCCACCCCAGGGCTATGGGACACCCGTTGCCGGGCCGGACTAGTCCGGTGGTAGTCAGTGGTGGCTGGGCCCGGCTCCGTGGCCCTGGTGGGTGTCAGTAGAATATGTGGCTGATGACTTTAAGTTTGTATTCGTGACACCACCTGTGGTATGCGGCTATTAAGCCGCCGCTGCTGTGTAAGGCCTCCGGGGTGATGAAGTGGCAGCAATGGTGATACTGCTCCCCACAGGTGGAGCGGTGCCCCGGGACACAGTTGGTGCTTGTGGAAGTCTATGGTGTTGTGTGACTAACACGGTGCAGGGCCGACAAGCAATGAAAGAAACAGGCACAAACAGTAGTCTCTTTACCTTCTCCTCTTTTACTCGGCAGTAGTTTAGTCCAGGGAGACCGTCACAGATGGTAAAGATGGTCCGGCCGGCCTGGAAGTACCTGGGGTGATCTTTGGCCAGTTGAGTATGAGGCCTACTCCTTAATCTTTCTTTACCGTTTTAGGACACTGCACTTTGGATTAGCAATTGCCCTCTTGCTGCTGGGACTGGTGGTTCGTCCCTTTTTCTGTGTGGTAGACTGCGCAGGCCCTCTCTGGTGCTTCTCTGCTGGAGTCCACACCGGGCCCTTGGAATGCAGCTGTACCTTCAGATTACTTCTGGGCCAGGGGGCTTGCAGCTCCCCTGCCCTCCGGATTCAGCTACCAGGGATGGATTTTATGCCCTGGCAACCACAGACTCCGATGTCCGAGTCTCTGCTGTGCCTCTCTGCACCTCTTGCTTCACTGGGCCAAGCTATCCCAGCTCTAGGCCCCAGTTCTACAAGGCAGCACTACTCTGCGTCTGTCCTCCTTCACTCCTGTCTACAGACTAACCACTACTTCCTCCCTCCAGCCAGACTTAAGGAATGCTCCCAGGTTCAGAGCTCCCCCTGCTGGCCGGAGGGAGAACTGTGTTGGGTGTTAACTTACTGGACAATAGATCTCCCAATTACCTCCAGGCTCAGCATTAACCCTTTGGAAGGGCAATGCTGTTGTGGCGACCAGGTCCTGGGGCGCCACACTCCCCCTTAGTTAAATCCGGTACTCCCGGACTGTAGAAACAAACATGACATGTTAAAACATTTCATCCCATTATGGGAGGCGCATTACTTGAACGTTACAAACTTAAACATTACTATAAGAGTCCAGTGTGGCTCCCTGCCGGGTGTCCATTACACTGCTCCATGGGGGACCCGCCGCGATCAAACCCCCAACGTAGGCTCTGGGCGTGCATCAGAGCATTGATGACCCCACTCTATGCACGCCGGACGGGTTTTTCTTCAGGGGTGTTGAGCACCCTGGTGCTAACTATGAACAATTTAGGTGTTGACCACCCATAGTCCAGTGGCCCAATTGTCCATTTTCGCAATCAAAGAAAAAGAAAAACATTTTGTACACATTACAGACATTTCGCATAACTATTTACATGCTAATAAGTACTCTTTCTTTTTCCCTTATACAGTTGACTCTCTATACCTTGGAGGGGGTTGTCCCCGAGTGCTGCGTTGAGACCTGCGTAGCTCTGGTGTATGCCCCTGACTACTTGGTGTGTCTTCTACCTCAGCACTACAGGTAGGCCTAACCCCGATAGGTAAGCGTGATGATTGCCTATGTGGCCTAAGAGTCGCCAAGGGTATGACAGGTTCACCACTGACAGGGGGTTGATCCTCCTGTTCCACTGCTGGCGTGTCTTCTCGTGTTGGAGCGGACGGTTCTTTAGGTGGATCCGGAACCTCTTCTGTTTCTGGCTCGACCAACTGCGGAAACGTCAAAACTGGTACCACTATGGCATTGTTTATTCGGGTCCAAGTTTTGGGGAATTTTCCAAGGATTGTTTGGATCATCTCCCCCTCTTTCTCTTGACTTTGGGGACTTCCTTGTACTTCTTTCATTTCTCTTTGGATTCTGCACCGTTCAGGGCACGGTTTCAGGCGGTCTCGAGAAATTGCTTGATAGGTCTTGCCTTCATCCTTGCTTATGAGGCATACTTTACTGTTGTCAAAGTTGGAGGGGATAATGATGTAGGGCTCGTTTTCCCACTGATCATCCAATTTATGCGTCCTCCGCTTCTTCTTGAGGACTTGTTCTCCAGGTGCTAAGGGAGTTACTGGGGCTGTTTGATTGTAATGCTGCTCTTGTCTCGTTCTTGCTTGAGACAGGGCCCTCTCTACGCATTCTTGGACCTTACGGTACCGCTGCTGCCGCTCCGTATCCCAATCTTCCATTTCCTGAACCGCCTCAGGTGACACAGTCCCCATTTCAAAGTCTACAGGTAACTTGCCAGGTCTGGCTCGCATCAGGTAAGCAGGGCTGCAGTTGGTCGAATTTACCGGGATATGGTTGTACAAGTCTACCAGATCTGGTAACTTTTCTGGCCATTGGTTTCTTTCTTCCAAAGGTAGAGTCTTGAGCATGTCAATAACCACATGGTTCATCTTCTCGCACAATCCATTGGTTTGGGGGTGGTACGGTGTGGTTCTGATTTTCTTACAACCGTACAGGTTACAGAACTCTTGGAACACTTCTGCCTCGAATGCAGGACCCTGATCAGTCAGTACCCTTTCAGGGTAACCGTGAGGTCGACAAAAGTAGGCCTGAAATGCTCTCGCTGCTGTTCTGGCTGTCTGGTCCTTCACGGGCACTACTACCAGGAAACGAGAGTAATGGTCCACAATGGTGAGGGCGTACACATAACCTGACCGGCTTGGTGTTAACTTCACGTGGTCCAGAGCCACCAACTCCAGGGGCTGCTTCGTGACAATTGGCTGTAGGGGAGACCTCTGGCTAGCATCATCTTTCCGCCTCAGGTTACACGGACCACAGTCTCGGCACCACTTCTCGACTGTCTTTCTCATGTTCACCCAGTAGAACCGATCACGGAGTAGGGTCTCCAACTTCTTCCACCCGAAGTGTCCTGCATTATCATAAGCTGCTAGGACCATTGGAGCATCCCTCTGCGGAACCACTATCTGCCAGACGAGTTCATTCGTTCGCCAGTTGACATATCTCTTACAGAGCTTGCCTTGATAGGTGAACAGCCATCCCCTCTCCTTCCACAACTGCTGGGCTTCTTCTGGAGCATCTGGGCCAAGATGAGTCTCAGCTTGTGCTAGCTTTTCTTTGACCAATCGCACGGCCGGGTCACCATTCTGCGTCTCTTCCCAATTATGGTGGAGTAATGGGTTGACCGAGACTTCGTGCTGGCTCGAGCGCTTCACTCCTACAGCATGCTCACACTGGGACACACCTTGGTGATGGAAAGCCGGTAACTCTATCTCTTCGAGTTCATCCAGGTCTTCTCCAGACTCGGGTAAGTGAGGCATTCTGGACAGTGCATCAGCATTGCTATTCTTCTTGCCAGCCCGATACTTGATGGTAAAGTCAAAGTTAGACAGCCGGGCCATCCATCGCTGTTCCAACGCACCTAACTTGGCTGTTGCCAGGTGTGTCAACGGATTGTTGTCCGTGAAGATGGTGAACTTAGCCGATGCCAGATAGTGCTTGAAGCGTTCAGTCACTGCCCAAACAATAGCGAGGAACTCCAGCTTGAAAGAACTGTAGTTTTCTGGATTCCTTTCTGTGGGCCGTAGCTTCCTACTGGCGTACGCTATCACCCTCTCTCTACCTCCCTGCACCTGGGACAGAACTGCTCCCAGTCCCACGTTGCTGGCGTCTGTATACAGTACAAACGGCTGGCTGTAGTCAGGGTAGGCCAGAATCTCTTCTCCCGTGAGAGCCCCTTTCAGCCGGACAAAGGATGTTTCTAGTTGGCTGCTCCATTCAAATGAAGGGCTCTGCTTCTTAGCGTGCTTTGGCTGGCCCACCAGGAGATCTTGAAGGGGCGCTGCTATCTTGGTGAAACCATCAATGAACCTTCGGTAGTAGCCCACCAGCCCAAGGAACTGCCGCACCTCCTTTACCGTGGTGGGTCTTGGCCAGTCCTTGATTACGGTGACTTTCTCTGGATCAGGTGCCACACCTTCCGCGCTGACCACATGACCCAGGTACTGTATCTTTGGCTTCAAGAGGTGACATTTGGACGGCTTTATCTTCAGGCCATATTTCGACAAGGACTCAAACACCTCTGCTAAGTGCCTCAGGTGGTCTTCATAAGTCTTGGAGTAGACTATAACGTCATCCAGGTACAACAGCGCGGTTTCAAAGTTGTGGTGGCCCAAGCAGCACTCCATCAGCCTTTGGAATGTCCCTGGAGCGTTGCAGAGCCCGAATGGCATACAGTTGAACTCACAGAGGCCCATTGGTGTCGTGAATGCAGTCTTCTCCTTGTCCGCCTCTGCCACGGGAACCTGCCAATACCCACTGGTGAGATCCAAGGTGGAGAAATAGTTAGCTGACTTTAAGGCTGTTAGTGACTCCTCTATTCTGGGCAGTGGATAAGCATCTTTATGTGTAATGCGGTTAATTTGCCTGTAATCTACGCACATTCTCATTGTACCATCTTTTTTCTTTACGAGCACTAGTGGAGCTGCCCAGGGGCTACAACTATCTCTGATAACCCCAGCCTCCTTCATTTCCCGTAACATTTCTTTGGCACGCTGATACTGTGCGGGGGGCATAGGGCGGTATCTCTCTTTAATGGGATGATGATCACCCGTGGGGATTTGATGTTTAACCCCTTTTACCTGCCCAAAATCTAGGGGGTGTTTGCTGAAGACCCGCTCGTACTCCTGTACCACCCGGTAAACCCCATGCTTTTGGTGTGAGGGGGTGGAGTCGGTGCCCACATGTAAATTTTGGCACCAGTCTTCCAGCTGCCCCTTGGAGCCATTGTCTTCCGCCTGGTCGGACGGGATCAAGGGTTCCACTGCTTTGATGGTATTGTTGCTGACAGTGTACAGTTTTGCCACAGTGGCGTACCGGGGCAATTTGGCCTCCTCCTCCCCACAATTCAGGACACGGACGGGCACTCTCCCCTTGCGGACGTCTGCTACCCCTCTGGCTACCAGGACTCCCGGCCTACTGTCTGAATACACCGGTTCTACCAAGGCATGGTAATCCTGACCCTTGAGGCCTATTGCTGCCCGACACCATATCAACATTTCACTTCTTGGGGGTATTGCAATGGGGAGGGGGTCACTTACCCTCACACTGCCAATTTCTCCTCCGGCCAGCTCTACCTGTTGCCTCCTCATCAGGGCTCTGATCTCCCTCTGTAGGGCACGCTGCTGCCCGGAGCTGGCGGTTTCAGACGCCTGTTGCAACAAAATTATCACTTCAGCAATACAATTTTCTATCACATTTGTACCAATGGTTAGCAGTGGTTCAGATTCTTTGCGATCTATATCTACAATTATCATCCCCTGACATGGCAGTTCTACCCGCCCCACTTTAATGGTTACTTCTTTGTACCCAATTTGGGGTAAGGGCTGACCATTACTGGCCACAATTGTTAAATCATCATCTGGGCCATGGTCAATGTCTGAATCAGCCCAATATCTTTTGTACAGTTTGTAGGGGATGGTTGTTACCTGGGACCCCGTATCCAGGAGGGCATTCAAAGGGATCCCGTCCAGCACAATAGGAAGGACCGGGCGTCCTCCCACATACTTGCTGCGGCTGGGGGTTGAGCCGGGCTTCCTCACACCTGGGGGTTGGCTCCTGGCCCCAGGCTCGGCCCATTTAAAGGACAGCGTCGTGCAATGTGGCCCGCCTGGCTGCAGCGGCGGCAGATCGGTTGTCCCGTTGAATCATACCGGTCTGTGTCTCTGCCTCGGGTCGGCGGAATCCTCCTCTGTCGCATCCAGGGGACGTCATCTGGGCTGGAGGCCAACTCGATTCTTGCAGGCGATGGGGTCACTTGTAGAGACTGCACGGTCTTGGCAAGGGCAGCCACTGTCTTGGTCAGCTCCTGGACCTGCTGTCTGAGCTCTGCAGTGGGGTCCTTATCCAGGGACTGCGCCTCAGCCCCTGCAGCGGCTCGTGTTGCAGGCACCACCCCGGGGTACGTGATAGCAAGAGGCCGGAGGGATACTGGGTCATTCGGTGTAGATTCTCTCAGTACCCGGATGGCCTGGTCCTTAAACTTTGCAAAGTCCAGAGCAGGGTTCTGCAGGACCATGATACGCAGCGGGGTCCTGTGGGCATCTGACAGGAGCCCTTCTATGAACTGCTCAGTTAGGAGTTTGTGTTCTTCACGTACACTCTCTGGGTCCACCTGTTTAACTGCTTTCAGGGCCTCCTGCAAGTTTAAGGCATAGTCCCTTATGCTGTCTGTGGCCCGTTGCTTGCACCCAAAGAATCTCATCTTTATCTCTGCTGCGGTGCGGGTGTCAAAAGTACTCTTTAGCTTGGCCAATATCTGGGTTACTGTCCCTTTATCTGTATCAGGCCAGGACTTCACTTCACGCTGGGCCGCGCCGGCTAGCTGCCCCATTAATATGCCCACCTTCTGGCTCTCAGTCAGCGGATACACCCGGAACAAGCTGTGCAGGCTTTCCCTGAAGTCGCTCAAGGTATGGGACTTCCCGGAGTACTGCGGTAGCCATTCTGCTCCCGGGATGTACGGCATTGTGATCGGCATTACCGGCGCTGCAGCGGGGGCTGGGGCGACGGCGACTGGGATTGCTTCGGCTGGTGCTGCGGCGTCTCGGGCTATTGCAGCCACCTGCTCTCCCCCTGAGTCGGACATCTTCCTCCCCCTTAGTGAACCTTACCAGGCTCCGTTCACTTTTCAAATTTCCTTCCGGGTCGCGCGGGGTTAACAGCGCTCTGCTCTGATGGCGCGCTCCCTTCGCGCTCTTTGTCAGGCACGCCCCCCTTCTTCCTGCGCTCGGCGAGGCTAATGGCGGCGGCGGTTTACAGACAGTACACAGTCTTTTAAGCACAATTCCTGCAGGCGCACAGTACCCGGTGTGACCGGGCACGAAATCCTGTTCGTGACGCCAAAAGTTGACTCGCCCACCCCAGGGCTATGGGACACCCGGTGCCGGGCCGGACTCGTCCGGTGGTAGTCAGTGGTGGCTGGGCCCGGCTCCGTGGCCCTGGTGGGTGTCAGTAGAATATGTGGCTGATGACTTTAAGTTTGTATTCGTGACGCCACCTGTGGTATGCGGCTATTAAGCTGCTGTGTAAGGCCTCCGGGGTGATGAAGTGGCAGCAATGGTGATACTGCTCCCCACAGGTGGAGCGGTGCCCCGGGACACAGTTGGTGCTTGTGGAAGTCTATGGTGCTGTGTGACTAACACGGTGCAGGGCCGACAAGCAATGAAAGAAACAGGCACAAACAGTAGTCTCTTTACCTTCTCCTCTTTTACTCGGCAGTAGTTTAGTCCAGGGAGACCGTCACAGATGGTAAACATGGTCCGGCCGGCCTGGAAGTACCTGGGGTGATCTTTGGCCAGTTGAGTATGAGGCCTACTCCTTAATCTTTCTTTACCGTTTTAGGACACTGCACTTTGGATTAGCAATTGCCCTCTTGCTGCTGGGACTGGTGGTTCGTCCCTTTTTCTGTGTGGTAGACTGCGCAGGCCCTCTCTGGTGCCCTCTCTGGTGCTTCTCTGCTGGAGTCCACACCGGGCCCTTGGAATGCAGCTGTACCTTCAGATTACTTCTGGGCCAGGGGGCTTGCAGCTCTCCTGCCCTCCGGATTCAGCTACCAGGGATGGATTTTATGCCCTGGCAACCACAGACTCCGATGTCCGAGTCTCTGCTGTGCCTCTCTGCACCTCTTGCTTCACTGGGCCAAGCTATCCCAGCTCTAGGCCCCAGTTCTACAAGGCAGCACTACTCTGCGTCTGTCCTCCTTCACTCCTGTCTACAGACTAACCACTACTTCCTCCCTCCAGCCAGACTTAAGGAATGCTCCCTGAAGTTCCAGGTTCAGAGCTCCCCCTGCTGGCCGGAGGGAGAACTGTGTTGGGTGTTAACTTACTGGCCAATAGATCTCCCAATTACCTCCAGGCTCAGCATTAACCCTTTGGAAGGGCAATGCTGTTGTGGCGACCAGGTCCTGGGGCACCACATATGCACACCAGTTACTATGTAAGGGGAATACATGAAATAGCAGAAACTGCTGTGTGAATACTGACTTGAAAAATCCAATAGCTATATGCAAGAGTAAAAATGTGAAAAATGGAATCTGCATTACTGCCATGAACATATGAATCAAGAGAAATTTAGCTACTGAATTGATCAATGATCAACTGGTGTGCATACCTTATCTCCCCATAGTGATGTTTTTTTAGGTTTTTGCACCCAGTTCGGACTTAGAATGGTGTTCCAAACGTTATTCCTATTTGTTAGTATTTTTACGTTTGTGAACCCTCCCCAACCACACCTATTGCCAATCCATATCATACGCATAAATAGCCTGGGTCTCAGATTCCCATACACGGTAAGTTTTTTACTGCATGAGAGGACACACACAAGCTAGGGACCCCAACGTAGAGAAATACTTTGGCGTAGTGTTGGGGCTCTATTGCATTGATCAATTCAGTAGCTAAATTTCTCTTGATTCATATGTTCATGGCAGTAATGCAGATTCCATTTTTCACATTTTCACTCTTGCATATAGCTATTGGATTTTTCAAGTCAGTATTCACACAGCAGTTTCTGCTATTTCATGCATTCCCCTTACATAGTCACTGGTGTGCATACCTTATCTCCCCATAGTGATTTTTTTTAGGTTTTTGCACCCAGTTCGGACTTAGGGATAACGTTTGGAACACCATTCTATTTCCAACCTCACCACACACCGTGGGTGGCGTCACAAACCGACATCCCAAGCACCAACAAAAACCCCCTTTCACTCACAGGCGAGGAGCGCCGCTCGTGTCCCTGGATCCGGCCCCCCGCTCGAGCCACCGAGCAGCAGCTGCAGCAGCGCCGGATCCGAGCGTAGTGAGCGCAGCGCCCCGCCGCCCGCGACACCTCCATCTTCCAACCTTCCTAAACCTGACATCTCCCTTTCTGTGTGCTGCACCACGATAACTCCTAGGCAGCCGGCTCACTGACTGAGTGTTACACTGGACACCGATCTCTCCTTCACCTCCTATCTACAATCTCTTGCCGCCTGCACCTCAAGAACATCTCTAGAATCCGCCCCATTATCACCACGGAAACAACAAAACCCCTCACTGTGGCCCTGATCCACTCCCGCCTTAACTACTGCAACTATCTATTAATTGGTCTCCCCTTAACTAGACTCTCTCCTTTACAGTCCATCCTTAATGCTGCAGTCAGGGTCACCTATCTGGCTAACCGCTACTCGAATGCTTCTGCTCTGTGCCAGTCATTGCACTGGCTGCCCATACATTATAGGATCCAATTCAAATTGTTTGTGGTCACCCACAAAGTTCTCCACAGTTCTGCAGGCCCCTATATCTCCACCCTTATCTGTCTATCACCCTACCCGTTTTCTATGCTCTGCAAACGATGTTCGACTAAAGGCCGCTTTACACGCTGCAATATCATTACCGATATCGCTAGCGTGCGTGCCCGCCCCCATCGGTTGTGCGACACAAGCAAATCGCTGCCCGTGGCGCACAACATCGCTCAGACCCGTCACACTACTTACCTGCCTAGCGACGTTGCTGTGACCGGCAAACCTCCTCCTTTCTAAGGAGGCGGTTCGTTCGGCATCACAGCGACGTCACTAAGCGGGTGCCCAATAGAAGCGGAGGGGCAGAGATGTGCGGGACATAACATCCTGCCCACCTTCTTCCTTTCGCATTGCGGGCGGCTGCAGGTAAGATGAGGTTCCTCGTTCCTGCGGTGTCAGACATAGCGATGTGTGCTGCCGCACGAACGACAAACTACATCGTACACGCAGTAGCAACGATAATTGACAATAGGGGGGCATGTCACCGATTAGCAATTTTGAACGTTTTTGCGACGATTCAAAATCGCTCATAGGTGTCACACGCAACGACATCGCTAAAGCGGCCGGATGTGCGTCACAAATTTCGTGACCCCAACGAGATCGCTTGAGCGATGTCGTAGCGTGTAAAGCAGCCTTTACATCTACACTAATCCAAACCTCCCACTCCAGGATCCAAGACTTCTCCCAAGCTGCACCAATCCTCTGGAACACTCTACCCGAAGAAGCTAGAACAAATCACAACTTACACAGCTTCAGACGTTACCTAAAAGCATATCTTTTTAGGGTGGCCTATCACAATCCGTAACCGAATTAAATTCATATAGTCCCTCCACGACTTCTCAGAACATAACTCCCTGTCAAACTCCACCGCATCCAAAAGCATCTGAAAGATTGGCTGACTGGTTCAGGCAGCCTTTATCTATCCCCCATTTCTCGGAGATGGCTGGATTGTAAATAAACACTAGTAACTTGTCCCCCCCCACCTCATTGTAGATTGTAAGCTCTTATGAGCAGGGTTGTCTTTTTTTTACTCTAATTATTGTATTTTCTATAACTTTTACTTGTTTGTATATGAACCTGTTGAATTGTAAAGGTAAAGCGCTGTGGAATATTATTATGTCTCTAGCAGGGTTTCGTCAGGCTGCAACCCATCCTAAAGCATGCTTAGGAGAGGTTGCCGTTTGAAATAAGTGATGGTGACCATTTTGGAAACGCAATGGAGAACCCCTTTAACCACATTGAACAATTAACTTATTTTGCTAAAATTCCCAATCCCAGAAGAGCAGGAGCGGTTATAGCTGCAACATGTGGACAAATTCCATATTAATCTCTATGGATATAGATTGGGAGGTCATAAACGTTCCTGCAGTTGTAATGTGGAGGGGGCACAATACTTTAATCCATATAGTCTATGTATATAATACGGTTACCTGGAATTAATATAAAGCTCTTTTGACCATGTGCTTAACTTGCTGGCCTTTGTAGTTTGCTCTCAACACACAGGGTATACTGTACAATCATCTGAACTATGGTTGGACAATGTTCAAGGTCGATTGAACAGAAGCTTTTATATATACATTATTAATGAATATATTGCATGGATACAGAAATCTCACTTTGAAATACAAAAGGGGAAGAAGAATATATCAATTTTAGAGATAAAAAATGTTTTCAAAATTATTTTACGGGGGGAAAAGTATGGGTTAATGGAATTAATTCATATATAGTGAAATATTCACATATAACTCCCATTGTTTTATTCTGTTGAAACTATTTTTTTTTATTGTAAAATTAGGGAGAAAAAAAATCATATGCACTTCCAATGGCATTTGACAAAAAGAAAGACAGAATACAGATGAGAATAGATGAAAACTTTTACTTTCTGAACATGAAACAATGAAAAAGTTAATTATGTTCTCAATATGAAGAACTTTGGAACACGGATGCAAACTTTGTCCATAGAAATTCCTAGGTTAAGGATGAAGTTGAAAGGTTTACTATTCACTGAGACGCCCTGGCCTGTCAGGTTATCACAGGATATTGAACAATCTGCCCTTCTTCATGGTGTCCACCTCCTCCTTGGTTACGGGTCCCTGGCCTTTGGTGTTGCTAAGAACAAGCCAATCAAAAATCTTTGAAACACTCTGCACCCCACCCACCAGACACACCAATGGGTAGCCTGAAGGGAATAGGGTCGCCCACTTGGGGGGTTGGTAAGGGAGGATCAGGAGTGTCAGGAGCAGGTCAGTCGAGTGGTGACTCTCGAGAGGAGAGGTCACAAGTAGTTGGAGGAGGTTAGGAGCTGGGCTCCTCAGTATTAGGTGGCAGATGTTGGTCTAGGCCTGGTAGGAGCTGGAACCCCGGTCGCAGGAGATCGTGTGAAGGGGCACGGAACTGCCGAGGAGGGCAACCGGCGGCCTTGAGCCATCTCCGGGCAGGTGCCAGGGCACGGCGGGGTACGTGGACCCTAGGCCGGGAAGTAGCTTCAAGCGTCCTGGTAATTTACCCGACGAGGGCAAAGACTTCATGATTCGTCCTCCACCCGCTTCAAAATCGGGGTACTAGCGCAACGAGGGGGATAGGACTTTCTCAATACATAGTCCAGAAAATCCCAAGCGTGAATCCTGAGAGCAAGCTCACTCCGTTAGCTATATGGGTGAGCGGGACCCGACTAGTTTTACACTACGGGGGCCAACCAGTAAACAAAGTGCCAAGGAAAAGGCCACAGGCTAACAAGCAACACCATCGGGCAAGGGATCCCAGCGTACTCCCTCCCTGCTATAGCAGTGCTAATAATTCCGGTTTACAAGTTGTCGGTGTCAGCGTTATTGGACTGAATGAGTACGCAGTGCCCCTTTCCTCCCAAACGGAGATCCCCTCTCACCACTACCAAGCCCCGGGGCATTCTCCCCCTACCCACGGAGGGGTTAAACACCTAGCTGCCATACCATCGCCACCGGGCGCTCTCCACAGCAGTGGTGGTATTACACCTTACCACACATTGTGGGTGGCGTCACGAACTCTAACGACAAAACCCCTTGTAAATACCCCCCATTCATTTCAGGTGTCCGCGCGGCCCCTCCCGGGTCCAGAGACCCCTCGAGCCACTGCGGATCCGGATCCGAGCAGCAGCCTGGGGCGGTACACCTCGAAACCTCTGGCGTCACAAACAGGATACGAGCAGGACCCACTTACCTGGGTGACGCGCGCCTTGAAGCATAAAACTGCGAGTCAAAATTCCTCTTCCAATTCTGCCATTTTCCGTCATCTTTTTGCGCCAAAACGCGGTCTTCCCCGAGAAAACGCACAAAGTCTAAGCTCCGCCCTTTGTCCTGAGCGCCAGGCCGGAACCGGACGTTCCCAGAGGGCCACAGCGCGCGAAAGAGTGCTGAGTGAAAACCGAGGGGGCGTACTAGAATGTAACAGTGGAAGAGAAGCAGGGATGCCAGGACTCTGCCATAACGTTCCTGGACAATGCAGAAGCAAGATGGCGGAGCAGAGCTGGGCACCGGAACGTGCTGTTCCCGGGACAGCGACTTGAATAGAGGAAGAGACGGAACAACTGTGCAGGAGAATGTGGATGCAATTCCTTCAGTGTTCATTGGTGTGGACTGAAAATGGCGACGTTATTTATCACAATGAGGGAAATTTTATATGAACATACTTCACCTAAGTTTTCTTGCATAAGGGAACCCCTAGCGAGTGCCGCAACACACGGTACACCGGGAACACGATACAAGGGTAGGCCCTGCCGCTGATCCCCTGCACTCCCTAACATCCCAGTGTGGGTGCCTCCCACCCTCCTCCTGTCGCCAATCACTTGCCCTGAACTCACCCTGGCTAGTGAAAAGGCCGGCATGAGCACTAGTCTCCCCAGTGCAATAATACCAAGTAGGCCACTACTTTTCCATGCTAACCGGAGTTGTGCAAGAGTGCACAACCGGCATAGGTGAGCTGCCAACCAGTGTGTTTTTTATACATGTCAAACAGTATTCACACAGGAGCGCTCTCTTCTCTTTGTTTTTCTACATTGTTTATACACCTATTAGGTGAGAAGCTGCCAGTGCAGCAGCGGTTCCATAGGCACAAACCCACCGGACTTTACCTCCACGCCGGCTCACTAATCTGAGCTCCACGCACATTTTGTTTTTTTTCTCCTGGATAGCGCCGGTCACAGAACCCCGTAGTGGTTCCACCTCCTGCTCTGGGAGTTGCAGGAGCCCTCAGCTGGTTCAGTGACAGCACTGACTCTGGGGGAGCTGCAGGAGGAGTCTTCCGCTGGCTTAGCGGGAGCGTGATTCTGGGTGCTTAACTGGATTTGAATCCCTGAGTGTGGGATTACATGAGGAATTCTTCCGGACCCCCATACTTACCACGCTGATAAGCTCCTGCAATGTCATCATCTCTCCATCAACTGGCCACTACTTTTCCATCCTAACCAGAGTTGTGCAAGGGTGCACAACCGCCATAGGTGAGCTGCCAACCAGTGTGTTTTTTTATATATGTCAAACGGTATTCACACAGGATCGCCCTCCCATCTTTTTGTTTTTCTACATTGTTCCAGTGCAATAACACAACACAAGGAAAGGGAGACCGACAGGGGGAAATTAGACACAAAAAGGAAAACACTCAAGGCTCCTCCAATGCAGCTAACAGTGTTCTCCAACTTCAGTCCTTAAAGGGAAGGTATCATCAAAAAAAAAAAATTCAATAACTGCAAAAATGTAAAGTAATAATGTTTTAATGTTTTGTTTAAATATTATTATTTGTTTTTAATTGAGCAAAATATAAAAAAAAAATTAAAAAGTTTGATATTTTCCACTGTTAAACACTAGGGGGATCAGCTGCTGAAATCCTACAGAAATCCCACTGTAGAAAAAGCTCAGATTACAGCCTGCAGTAAAAGTGGGTGGAGTCTGCTCTCCTGTGTGTGATGGCACGTTCCCCCTCCCAATCTGAGTGTTTACAACAGATAACAGAGAATGACATGTAGGGACATAATGCACAGCCATTTTGTTGATGACCACAAATGTCCAAAGTGTCACCAAGGACAGCAGGAGTATCACATAGGACAGGATTAGATACACGGCTCAGCAGACCGTATCACACAGGAGAGGATTAGATACACGGCTCAGCAGACAGTATCACACAGAAGATTAGATACACAGCTCAGCCGACAGTATTACACAGGAGAGGATTAGATGCACGGCTCAGCAGACAATATCACAGGAGAGGATTAGATACACAGCTCAGCAGACAGTATCACACAGGATAGGATTAGATACACGGCTCAGCAGACAGTATCACACAGGAGAGGATTAGATACACAGCTCAGCAGACAGTATCACACAGAAGAGGATTAGATACACAGCTCAGCAGACCATATCACACAGGTTAGGATTAGATACACAGCTCAGCCGACAGTATCACACAGGGGAGGATTAGATACACAGCTCAGCAGACCATATCACACAGGAGAGGATTAGATACACGGCTCAGCAGACAGTATCACACAGGAGAGGATTAGATACACGGCTTAGCAGACAATATCACATAGGAGAGTATTAGATACACGGCTCAGCAGACAATATCACACAGGAGAGGATTAGATACACGGCTCAGCAGACAATATCACACAGGAGAGGATTAGATACACTGCTCAGCAGACAATATCACACAGGAGAGTATTAGATACACGGCTCAGCAGACAATATCACACAGGAGAGGATTAGATACACGGCTCAGCAGACAGTATCACACAGGAGAGAATTAGATACACGGCTCAGCAGACAGTATCACACAGGAGAGGATTAGATACACGGCTCAGCAGACAGTATCACACAGATTAGATACACAGCTCAGCAGACGGTATCACACAGGAGAGGATTAGATACACAACCCTGCAGACAGTATCACCGGTATACACACAGGTACTCACATGCAGTGGCACACACACACACACACACACACACACACACACACACTGCGGCGGGCAGAGCTGCGGGAGCTGCTGCGGCGAGCAGAGCTGGGGGAGCTGTGGAGGTGGGCAGAGCTGCGGCGTTGGGCAGAGCTGGCGGAGCTGCGGCATCAGGCAGAGCTGCGGGAGCTGCGGCGGTGGGCAGAGCTGCGGGAGCTGCAGCGGGGGGCTTGGGAGAACGGAGGGAGGGTGGTGTCATTGGAGACGGTAATGGCGGGGGGAGGGACGGCTTCTGTAGCGGAGGCAGAGCAGGGGCTGGGGAGAACGGAGGGATGGGATGTCACCGGAGACTGTAACAGGGGAGGGGAGGGGGCCCGTACTCACACATCCCGGCGGTTGACAGGGGTAAAGTGGAGCAAACAGCACACGCTGTGAGCTCCACAATAATGGCGCTGGTCTCCTCCCTCTGCTGTGAACTGGACAGCCCAGGGGGCGCATCCAGGTCACAGCAGACGCCCACTGTAACTTATGGCATGGGGTCGGAGCCCGACTATCAGAGTCTATGCACAGGGGCTGCCATAAAGGAAGGAGTTACTGTCGTTACACACACGGCAAATGCAGCATGGCAGCCCCCAGTGCCTCCAGTAAAATAAGAATTAAATAAAAACTAAATAAGCTGCGATTTTCATTTTGTATTCGAAATACTTGATTTCATAATCACTATTTTTAATACAAAAATAAAAAAACGCGATACCTTCCCTTTAAGGCCCACCAACAGATCAGATTTTTAGATTTTCTTTAATATTGCACAGGTGATTAAATTACTCCTTGTGTTAAGGGTACGCTCACAAGAAGGTATGACTCGGACGAGTGCAATGCGAGAAAATTTCGCATTGCACTCGGACCAATGTTATTCAATGAGGCAGAGCAGACTGTCAGCTTTTTTTCTCATTCAGATTCTGGATGAGCAGAAAGTTGCAGCATACTGTGATTGTCAGTGAGAACTGTCATTCGCACTCATACAACTAGTGTGCGAGTGAAATATCCGACTTCACTCAGATGACATCCGAGTGCAGTGCGATAATGGCATCAGCTGACAATGGAGGAGATGGGGAGATTAATGCCTCCCTCTCCTCCGCAGCTGTGATCCGATCTCAGGGTCGGATCACAGTTGCATTACACTTGGCTTCTGCTGGCAAGGTCATTAACATATCACTTCCACCATTGTGTGAATCCAGCCTAATAGTGAGGAAATCCTGAAAACCCATCACCTGTGCAATACTGTAAAAAACATGATCTGTTGGTGGGCCTTGAGGACTGGAGTTGAAAAACGGAGCTAACCCCACAACTGCAAGTCATGACTCCTCAGCTTCTTTCAGAGACAGGTTCCTTCCAAAGGAAGGAGATTCAGATTAGACATTAGGAAAAACTTTCTGACAGTGAGGGCAGTCAGGGAGTGGAACAGGCTACCATGGGAGGTGGTGAGCTCTCCATCAATGGAAATCTTCAGCGGAAACTGGATAAATATATAGCTGGGATGATTTAGGAAAGCGTGCACTCACAGGGGGTTGGACCTGATGGCCCTTGAGGTCCCTTCCAACTCTACCATTCTATGATTCAAAGTGGTCAGCTTAAAAATAAAGATTCTATAACTGGTGACAGATGGTAAGACACGTGACTTTTTATTGCAAAGGGGAGTCGTCACAAAGAGCTGCACCTGAGATTAAGGCTACAAAGGATATCCAGATAGGAAACAAGCTTAACACCTACAGCACCAAAATAAAAGTAGATTCACTCGTTCACGCGTTGTGACCTTCTGGTCCTAGATTCGCCAGAGGTCTCCCGACAGCGGGACACAATCATGACATGTATTGATTGCCCTAAATGTTTAACACTAGAACTACTGAGGTAGTCATTTTGACTACTTTGCACTATGTATTTCTATATAGGTGTCACGAGTCCAGTAGTTCTAGTGTTAAGATATTCCAAAACTTTTTATAGCTTGCAGAAGTTCTATGGCTATTTTGCTCCATATATCTTGGGGGATAACTGACACATATCACCAACCTGAATTGGACCTGTCTATTTTCCATGTTTTTAATTTTAAATTTCTATCCTCTTTTCTAGTATGTTCTAAATTGATAAATTTAATTTAATTGGGTTAGACCTTGTTTCTCTACGTCCAGCCATCTGTTATATGTTCAATTCATCAATAGTAGATTAACACCAGGGGGAAACCTTAGTGCCGGGTAGGAACTACACAAAAAATATGGTAGGGAGAATTTTTTAATTTTGGCTATGCATCACAGACTTTTTTTTTCCAATTTTGTCCCACTTGGACGTAATACAATGTGCCGGGTACAATGGTCATATGAAAATGTGAAGTTAAGGTAGCCCTTTCCTCTGCCGAAACATCATCTTTTTAACCAACTCTCCAGATGTCATGTTCTTTCCAATGTGTAGTATTTTTCAATTGGAAGAGGCTGATGGACATGTGTTTTTACAGAAACCTCTACCCGCGGCAGGAAAGCTGTGCAATCTGTGCGGAACGCAACACCAACAAGTACAGGAAAATCTAAGATTTTATTAAATTTCTTCAAACATTGCACTACTTAATTTTTTTGTTTTCTTTTGATTTTACAAAAAAGATATCTGTACTTAAAACAAACATATTTTATCCAAGTGACGAAGCGTAAAGACGCTGCTGTGAGATTACCTTGACTTTTTGTTCGCCCACCCAAGATGTATTTGGCTGAAATGATGTGACTGTGTTTTAGATCTAATGTCTTTTACCATTAGTATTAGTAATAGAAAATTTGCATATAAATGGAGTATATTTGTAATAGTAATCCACCGGGCTGCTATTACAAACTAGGGCTCTTCGTATATTTTCTACGCATCAAGTTTTGCTCAATTCGGTGTCCAGTACATTCCAATTTGATTCCTTCTCTTTCTGCTTGCAGTCTTTGTAAAAATGGATCAATGATTCTGGAGAATCCCTTTATGTCTAAACCAGAACTTCAGTATTCATTCTATTTAGGACAAGTTCATTTGTGAGTCTTAGCCATCTTGATCCTCTTGATCCCTTTTACGTCTCCAATAGGTTCCCCCCTAATACATGTCGGATGATGCATTTTGGTTTTGCAGAGAGTATGGATAGGCTCATCCTCTTCCTTTTTTTCCAATGTAGTGACAGCCAGTGATAGATGCGGGATATACAACTGCTGTTGCCAATGTATATTCCAGTAGCAAAGTGTTTTCTATTACAATGCTCACAAGGGGTAAGTGGATCCATTTGACCAATAGCACCGATCACTGACCTAGAGGAGTGTACCTGAATGGCTACCTAGTCATCGCTAAAGCCACAGGGGGTGTAAATCAAGTAACACGCTGGTAGGTACTGTAGCAGACAAGGGCAGCCACAGGGGATCACAGTGCCCTGGCAGCTGGTGCCACGGGTATATACACAAATAGTCTCTGATAGTAGGAGCACTAACAGGTATTATAGGTTCTGCCTATACGGGTAGTTGTGGCAGCAGCAGCTGGGATGAGTAGTTGCAGTAGCAGCGACCAGTGTTGACAATTGCAGCGGTAGTAGGTATGGATAGTTGCAGGAGCAGTGGAGGCATCATGCACTGGAACATAGAAGAGCATCAATAATGCAGCACACAACACAATAACAGCAGTGGCAGCACAAAGGGACCTGAAAATTAACTACTTTAGGAACACATTGCCCAGGCACCTCTCCCAAGGGAAAGGTACCTTAAATATCCAATGCCTCTTGGCCATAGACTGAAAGATACTTCCGGGTTAGGGTTTACAAGCCCTTTAAGAAAGGGGGGTGCCTGTGTGCACGCCCTAAGGACACTCCCGGGAGAGCTGTGCAGCATGTGCAGGCCCCAGGAGCAGTCACCATTGGGCAGCCGAGAATGTAAGTGTGCTGGCGTCCCCGCTGGGGAAGAGAGGCAGTACAGTGCGAAGATGCCTGTAGGGGCATTAAATCTATGTAATTTAATTCCACTTTGTTGTTTCTGCCTCCTGTTGGAAATAGTTTCTCCCTGTCAGCTCTTTCTGAAACTGTATCTAATGGTAATACACTGGATAGTGATGAACGTAGGGATTAAAAACCATAACTATACTCCCCTGGCCTCCCTCACAGCTACCTACCTGATCTCCAGTCCTCTTCCATCTCTACAGTGGTCTTTATCACCTCCTTCACTGACTAGGCCTCAGAACGAAATGACGTTGCATGAGACTTAGTAATTGGTCAGGTGTAGTGAGGTGTCAAGACATAGCGAGGATTAGCTGATGTGGAGGTAATAAAGACCATTGTAAAGACAAAACAGGAGTGGAGGACTGGGATCAGGTGAGGGCAGTAAGGAGGTATTTACACTTTTTAAACTCATCTCCAAACTTTTAGATTCATGGTAGCTGGCCGCCATTTTGCTTAAATCAATAGCAAAATAATTAAAGCTGAACCTACACAATTTTGATTGTAGATGGAATCATGGACCGGGGCGGCACGGTGGCTCAGTGGTTTAGCACTGCAGTCTTGCAGCGCTGGGGTCCTGGGTTCAAATCCCACCAAGGACACCATCTGCAAGGAGTTTGTATGTTCTCCCCGTGTTTGCGTGGGTTTCCTCCGGGTACTCCGGTTTCCTCCCACACTCCAAAAACATACAGTTAGGGACTTTAGATTGTGAGCCCCAATGGGGACAGTGTTCCTGATGTATGTAAAGCGCTGCGGAATATGTTAGCGCTATATAAAAATAAAGATTTGATTTTTGATTTTTGACTTTATCACTGTTTTCTTCAAGTAAAAAATATCCTCAGCTGCTTGGTAATTTGCAGAGGGACAAGCAGGGCAGAGCAGGGTAAGGAGGGGACCGAACACTGCCGGACATATTTCATAGGTAATGATGCCATTCAGTAGTTCTCAGGAAGTCAGAGACTGACTTCCTGTCTATGTCGCGGGCGGAGGAGGGGACGCCGCGCTCTCCCTCTGCTGCTCGGGTCCGGCTGCAGCTGCGGCCTGCTGCTGCCGCTGTTCGGTGGCTCGAGCGAAGGGCCGGATCCCGGGGACTCGAGCGGCGCTCCTCGCCCGTGAGTGAAAGGGGATTTTTGGGTGTGGGGATTGTTTATTGTCTGTGACGCCACCCACGGTTGTGGTGATTTGTTGGCACCACCGCTGCTCTGTATGGGGATCCCGGGAAGGATGGTATGGAGCAGCCAGTTGTTGTGTTGCCCCTCCGTGGGTAGGGGTTGGTGATCCCGGGGCCCAGTGATGAGGTGGGGGATGCAGGGCTTGGTGGGCGCAGGGACGCGGGGGCAGCGCTGTGCCTTGCGGCACTGTGGTACTCACTCAGCCTGAGACGATGACACAGTTCTCGGTAAAACACACGGCTGGAAAGACGGTTCCCATGGATGGCTGCACTTGCTTTCCCCAGTAGGTGACGGTGATGTCCCTTTTCCTGCACCTAATGTTTCTGTGTTGGTAGCGATGGGTTCCCACCGGTAACCCGCTCCCCGGCTTGGATATGGGCCGGAGGAGCCCTACTTTGCTCGCAGGCGCTGGCCCTGAGAAACTGGTGCCCTGGCAGTGGCGGTGTCTCTCCTCAATGGTTGGACTGTTGCCTTCAATCGGGACTTGGTTGTTTGGAGACAGACGTCCCCTTCACTGACGGATTTGGCAAATTTACGGCGACTCCTAGCCTTGCCGGGGTCCGAGAGGCCCCTGCCCTGGTGCTGACTGTTCTTCGTATACTGCTCCAGACCGCCGGGCCACTACCCGTCCGCGGTCCTTCCAGCAACCTCCGAGCAGTCCCCCTCCAGACTGTCACCGCCGTTTGCTGACCTTGCTGACACTGTCCTGGCACACAGCCGGACCAACTTCAGGCTTTCTTACTGACACTTTTACTCTTTTCTTCTTAGCTCCACTACTACTTCAGTTCCCTCACTTAACTTCACTGTTTACTCCTTCACCTCCCTAACTGAAGTCAACTCTGCCTGAGCTCCACTCTGTTCTGCCTGATTCTTCCCGCCTCCAGGGCTGTGTACTCATCAGTGGGCGGAGCCAACCGCCTGGCCCACCCCCTGGTGTGAACATCAGCCCCTGGAGGAAGGCAACAAGGATTTTGGTAGCCTTGGTGTTCCTAACTGGGGTGTAGGGTGTGGTGGTGTGATGACCTGTGACCCCTGGCTTGCCCAGGGCGTCACATCTACACATGAGAGCATGTCCTAGACTGGTAGTCAGACTGGATCACATGACATTGCTGAACATAATAAAGTGGGAAAATACATGGATGTCACAGAACATAGATGAGACAAATTAGGCAGGTAGAATACTACTGGTGAAGCATTAAATGGGGAAAAAATAGGCTAAAAATGCGTTATCTCAACCCCTAATATTGACATCATTTACAGTCGCTGTCACCAGCTTCCGACTTACCTTTATGAGCCAGAAGTCAGATAATGGTTCTCGTGAGCAGATCCAACCCGTGCATCAAAAAAATCCGCTATTGTTTTATATTGTATAGTACTCTTGTCACTGGTGACAGACAGTCATGTGGTTTCTGGCAATAGAAGGTTACAGTGTTTGGCTCCGCAAAGTGCTCCCTGACTTTCTATTGTTCCTGCTGTTAGCATTCATTGCATTAGGTAGCTTTCCTGCTGGATTCATCTCTTCCCCTTTAAGACCTAGCAAAGCGCTCTTTCCACCCAGCTGCTGATAATCTGTACTTTCTTGGTGCTTAAATACTCCCATCTTTTCTGGACTGGTGCTGGTGATATTATTCAGCTAATTTAAGTTCTGGTTGCAAGCAGGTGGCTTGTACTGTACTTAGCTGTGGTGTGGTTGCTGTTACTTTGCTGAACTTCCACCTGAGTCATCTGTAGATAAGTAGTTCACGCATTTCCACCTGTGTGTCCTCCTTGTGTCTTCTATAGTGTTTAACGGGGATGACAAAGAGCTCATTCCATCCGTTCTCTATTTAGAGCCCAGCACTAGAGATACCTAGGTTCAGGTATCCGGCTTGGTGCATAGGTGCGGAACCTGTCTAGGATGGTGAGGGACCCCAGGCACCAGCAGCAGGTTTGGTTAGGGGGCACCATCTCCTCCTTCCCAAGACACCCTTCCCTTTCGTCATTCGCTTGGTACTTCCCAGTACCTAGTGTGACAACTCTATATTACAGAGGCAGATAGTGATTTTTTTCTTTCACATTCCAAATTACGCTAATGTTCCCCATTAGACATCCCAGGCAGAAAACTATGGACCAGTAGTTTTATACTTTGGACTCAGGTTGCCTTATCTATGTCAATGGCTGTGTCGGGGATATCTGAATTCTTTTCTTTGGGGATTCAGATGGGGGATCCAAGGCAAAAACTTGAACGTGCAATGTGAACAACCCCTTAACCCTTTGGGTCCCCATCAGGCACATGTGCCATGGTTTGCTGCATTTCTTCCCTACCGTAACCAAACCCTTACGATAAATGTCTTTTCATGACCCCACTAATAGTAACTAGAGATGGGCAAATAGTAACTATTGATTCTCGGGTAATGCTTACCGAATCCCGAGGGCTGTTCCAATATTCGTCACGGTAAGAAAAATGCTCGGGTTCCCCATTGACTTGCATTAGGTTTGTTGTTCGTGACAAATCCAGAATAGAACTTTTGAGATTCATTATGAATAGTCCGAACGCGAATAGTTACCATTCACCCATCACTAATGTAGCAACCTCTAAATAAAAACTATTTGTGCCAATACGCGATGTTGTGTGCATTTACAGCATTTGCCCTATTAACGGTTTATGTGATCTTTTGTTTTGCAGAATTATTATTCCTGCATTTTAATTCATTTTGACTGCTTGAACTTTCTTTGTTTTAAGAAAGTGCTAAATGTTTGGCTCATAGCCGCTTGTTTATGCGCTTATTACACACTGATGATCACAACAGCCGATATCCCGCTCTAAAAAGCATTCTAACTTAATGATTAAATAAAATCACGCTTTATTAAAAAAATGATTTGATTGAAAAATCTTTGTTGTGTTACGACTTTATAATTAATACCAAATTTTCCTTTTGACTCCAGGCATCGAATGGCACACAGTGATGCCATTTACACATGGCAAATGCAGAGAGAACAGAAATATTATTTAGTATTTTGCAAGTTTTATATGACAGGTGCAATTTATTTATATTTTTATTGTCGTTTTGTTTTCTTGTTCAATTTTTGGTTACACAACTCTATATGGTTCTATCAGGGTAACTCAACTGGCAACTAGATTAATTGGCTTATTCGCCTCCTAAGGCTATGTGCACACACGTTTTTTTTTACTCTTGTTTTTCCAGTCTTTTTTTTTTTTCACTCCATTGAATAATGAAGAAACCGCTAGAGGTCTTTTTTAAAGCACAAACGATGGCAAAACTCTTCAAAACACATCTGGCGTCTTTTGAGCTTTTCTATATAGAATGTAAAAAACACCTTTATAATTCTCACCTATGGAGCGGTCCGATCCGATGGGTGTCGTTGCTCTCAGTCCGGCACCTCCTCTATCTTGGGCCATCACCATCTTCCTGTCGAGCCTCATGTGCATGACGCATCCTACGTCATTCACAGAGAGATTTCCATTGTGGTCCTGTGCATACGCACTTTGATCTGCCTAGCTGGGGGCAGGGCATTGTACTGTAATGAACATGCGCGAGAAAAGGTCAAAGACCACCGCCCATGCGCAATACAGTACTTTAGTCTGCCCTCAGCTGGGTAGATAAAAGTGTGCATGCACAGGAGCACAATGGAGGCCTCTCTGTGAATGATGAGGGACACGTCATGCACACAGGGCTGGGCAGGAGGATGACGTTCGCACAAGGTGGAGGAGGCACCGGACCAAGAGCAGCAACACCCATTGGACCCAGACCACCCCCTAGGTGCGTATAATAAAGGAGTTTTTTACGTTATACGGAGCGGCCTGGACTCTTATATACAGTATTCTGGAATGCTGTATATATGAGCTCATTAGGGATGGAAGAGTAAAACCTTTTGACCGGTTCCCGTTAAGGGAACTGAGAGCCTTCTTGAGTCTGTCTGGATACTACCAAATATTTATTTTAGACTTAACCAAGACTGCAGAGCCATTGCATGAACTATTGAGGGGCACAGCAGGAGATGCCAAAAGTCAGTTGATATAGTGGGCCCTGAGACAAGAAGAGGCCTTCCGGGCCTTAAAGCTCACACTGACTAATGCTCCCATTCTAGCGTATGCAGACTTCTCTCTGCCTTTCCTACAAAACGTGGATGGGAGTCTCTATGGTTTGAGGGTGGTATTGGCCCAGGTATAAAGGGAAAGAGAATGGGTGATTGCTTACACCAGCCACTCCTTAAGGAACACGGAAAATAACCTCAATAGCTACAGCTCATTTAAACCAGATACCAAAAACCAGACTTGTAGGTCAAACACCAATGGCCAGATGCCAATTACTGGATCTAGTAGATAGAGCCGAGTGACCAGAGCAGTTGCCTCCTGTTCAGATGTAACATGCTGCAGATTATTAGCAGCATGTTGGGGAAATAATGTAATCTACATTGATGAACATTTGCAGGTTTTTTGTATGTAAGGGGTGCACCATGCCAGTAGAACAGGGTTTTACAAAAGATCCATAGTTTATTACAATAAAACTTTTTTTTTGCCCAAAACGTGATGTTCATAATTAGAGAACAGCAAATACTGTAGCACAGAGAAAGATTGTAAGTACATTTTCTGAAGGTAACAGTCACTAATCAGTAGGACGTGTACCGGCCGTCGCTGTGAATGACTTCAGCACATCTGCAGCCACAGGACATCACTGGTCTCTCACACTGCTCTGGTGGGATTTTGGCCCACTCTTCTTCCAGTCTCTTCCTTAGTTCTTTGACTGTTGTGGGATTCTTGGCCATAACTTTGTCAACAAGGATTTTCCAGAGGTTTTCTATTGGGTTTAGATCAGGACTCTGGGCTGTGGCCATTTCATTATTTCAATGTTTTCTGTTTCAAGGAACTGCTTTCCCCATTTTTCTGTGTGACAGGGGACATTGTCCTGCATGAAAATTGCTGGCTCATTGAGTGTTTAACACAAGTAAGGAACCACGTGTTGTTAAAGAAGGTTCTGATCCACACTTGCATTTACTCTGCCATGTAGCTGTATGAGACGTCCAACTCCTGCTGTAGAAAACATTCCCCAAACCATGACACTTCCTCCACCACCTTTCACTGACTTATTAACACACTTTGGGTTCAGTCTTTCCCCAGTTTGTTGATGAACATAATGTTTCCCATCAGACCCAAATAAATTAAACTTGCTTTCATCATTAAACTGAATTGTTGCTACTTCTCCTCCGTTCACTCAAAATCCTCCTCACAAAGGGTGAATCTAGCCTTGTGTTCCTTTCTGATAATGAGAGGTTTGGTCACTGCAGAGTGGGCTTTCAGTCCAAATGCTCTTAAATGTCGTGACACTGTATGACGAGACAGTTCCTTACCCTGTTCAGTACTGAACTGGTGAGCAGTTCCATCCTGTCCTCTCTTGCATTTGTCTTTTCAAGGGCAACCAGCCTTCTTGGGGGACTTAAAAGAGTTTATGATGTTGTAAAGATGCAGTATTCTCGAAATCACAGACTTGGAACAACCAACTTCCCTTGCTATGGCTGATAGGGTCACCCCTTTGGCCTTCATCTGGACAATCTGCTGCTGAAGGGTTTCAGTTACTTTGGAATGGCACAACATTTTTGCAAAGTCAGTGCAAACTGGAAAGTTAGGCTGCCAGTTACATAGGGTTTGTCAAATAATTAAAAGGAAATTAGCACCAGGTGCGAGATTAACACCAATAACTTGCAGGTATCTGAAAGTGTTCTCTAATTTTGATCCATATTCTTTTACATTTATCTCATTTACATTTTTTTATTTGCTCTTACAATAAATTCAATTTATAAAATAAGCGGAAAATACTGCGAGTTTCCTCATTTTAGGATATAATCATGTGACGCCCTGGGCAAGCCAGGGGTCACAGGTCATGACACCACCACACCCTACACCCCGGATAGGTACACCAAAGCTACACAAAAATCCTTGTTGCCTTCCTCCAGGGGCTGATGTCCACACCAGGGGGTGGGCCAGGCGGTTGGCTCCGCCCACCGAGGAGTTCACAGCCCTGGAGGCGGGAAAACCAGGCAGATCAGATCAGATTAGAGTTAGAGTTTGGAGGAGAGATGAGTCAAGCTAGGGAAGTGAAGGAGTGAAGTGAAGTGGTAGAGGAGCAAGAGAGAGGAGAAAAGGAGGAAAAGAAAGTGACAGTTGAGGAAGCCTGAAGTTGGTCCGGGTGTGTGCCCCGGACTGAGACAGCAAGGTCAGCAGACGGCGGTGACAGTCTGCAGGAGAGGCTGCTTGGAGGTTGCCGAAAGGACCGTGGACGGGTGGTGGCCCGGCGGTACCGGAGCGGTATGCGAAGAGAAGCCAGCACCATTGGCAGGGGCCTTTCGGATCCCGGCAAGGCTAGGAGTCGCCATGAATTTGCCAAATCCGTCAGTGAAGGGGACCTCTGGGTCTCCCAACAACCAAGTCCCGATTGAAGGCAACAGTCCAACCGTTAGAGAGAGACACCGCCACCGCCAAGGCACCAGTTTCTCAGGGCCAGCGTCTGCAGGCAAAGAGGGGCTCCTCCGGCCCATATCCAAGCCGGGGAGCGGGTTACCGGTGGGAACCCATCGCTACCAACATAGACTTAGGTGCAGGAAAAGGGACCGTCCCCGTCAACTACTGGGGAAAAGCAACAGCAGCCATCCGTGGGAACCGTCTTTCCAGCCGTGTGTTTTACCGAGAACTGTGTCCCCGTCTCAGGCTGAGTGAGTACCACAGTGCCGTGAGGCACAGCGCTGCCCCCGCGTCCCTGCACCCCACCAAGCCCTGCACCGGCCCGCCATCCCTCATCCTCCACCCCATCACTGGGCCCCGGGACAACCAACCCCTACACACGGAGGGGAGAACTAACAACTCAGCTGCTCCCTGTCACCGCTCCCGGGATCCCCATACAGAGCAGCGGTGGTGTCCACACCATCACCACAACCGTGGGTGGCGTCACGGACAATAAACAATCCCAAAAACCAATCCCCTTTCACTCACGGGCGAGGAGCGCCGCTCGAGTCCCCGGGATCCGGCCCATCGCTCGAGCCACCGAGCAGCAGCAGGCTGCAGCACCAGCGGCAGCCGGACCCGTGCAGTGGGAGAGCGCGGCGTCCCCTCCTCCGCCCGCGACAACTACATAGGACGAAAGAATGACCGCAACATTTAGGAAATTGTGTGTTCTCCAGTGTATATGATTATTATTATTATTATTAGGTGAGCACTAAAAAGGTTCAAATCTGCCATCGTTTTTGTATATTTTTTTCTTGCTTACATGACCTGTTGAAAGATATAATTAACATGATCTTCATTCTTCATGTTATTCCAATTATGACGATATTCTTAGATTTTTTTTCTGTTTTTATGATTTTTCACATTACAAAACCTGTTTTATTTGGAAAATAACTGACGTATTTTCTGTTTTATAAGACTCATCGGATTATAAGATGCACCCCAAATTCAGAGATAAAAAAGATTTTTTTTTTTTTTTAAAAAAAGGGGGTCTGTCTGATACTCCGGCGGTGTCTTATCGAAGGGGTGCGGCAGTGGTGGTGGAGTAGGGTAATAGGAGAGGCGGGCGGGTGCTGGAGTAGGGCGATGCTGGCAGCTGTACTGGCTGCAATGGGGCGGCTGTGCTGGCTAAGAGGCTGTGCTGGCTGTGTGGAACAGGGTGGCGCGGCATATGTCCCAGATGCTCTGTTGGCGGTGTGGGCTTCAAAGAAATGGCCCCTGGAATCGGCGCATGCGCAGATTGAGCCGAGACCTCATCTGCGCATGCGCCACACCATTTTCCTTAAGTCTGCTGCTGGGAGATCAGTGGGACGGAGGCAGCACATGTGCAGATGAGATCTTGAGCTAAGAGCTCCACCTGCGCACGCGCCCCGCTCTGCCAACAGAGCATCTCTCCCGCCGCACTGCTCTGCTCCACACAGCTCCCACTGCAACCAGAACAGCTCTGCACTGTTGACAGAACATTTCTCCCACCGCACCGCCCTGCTACACACAGCCCACACCACAGACCGCACAGCCCTGCACCCCCGACAGAGCATCTCACTTGCCGCATCGCCCTGCTCCACACAGCACCCTCCACATCCAGCACAGCCCCGCACCACTGACAGAGCATTTCACTTGCCGCATTGCCCTGCTCCACACAGTCCCCACTGCAGCCAGCACAGCCCCCACCGCAGCCAGCACAGCGCCCATTCTCCACCTTCCGGTTAGCTACATGCAGGATTTAAGATGCACCCCTCATTTTCCTCCCAAATTTTTATAATTTATGGATTGACTTTTTTACATTTTGGGTATATTGATGATCCTTGTATCTTACCTGTTTTTAGTCTTTGAGAAATGTTTATAGACCGACCTCTTTGGAGCTCAGGAAAGCGCATGCTATTCAGCTCCATATTTCGAGATGCTTTGATGTAACCCTTTGATATAAGAACTAGTTGCACTTCAATATTTTATATAATGATATTAACTTACAAAATTCAGTAATTAAAATAAACATGTTTAGTGGATTTTCTATACTATTCAAATTTTAAATTCTGAAATTTAGACGAAAAGTATAAATATAAATCTTGCTTGGCAAACAAGACGCCCTGTAACATTTCCTGAATTTGTCATTTGTCCAGTGAGAATGCTAAGAAGTGAGATTTGGTTACAAAGTTGTGTTGTGCACCAAGGTCTTCGTGTGGACGCTTGTTATTGAAGTCAGAGGAATTGAATTTATTTTTGTGCCACGTGTAATTTATGCCCCCGGGTCGCCAAGTGCTCCAAGTCACTTTTCAACATTGATCAGCCAAATGTCACCCAACGCTGCCGGTACACAACACTTTACGTGTTTGCTTAGGGTTAAATCAAGTATGACCACACAAAGAGGTTAAGTTGCAGAGACTTGACGAATTTTATTTTCATACTAAGCAGCTAATCAGTCTCCATTGTTTGGATTGCAAACATGGCGAATAATGGGGGTCACACTTCTACATACAGAGGAAAAAAAGGGACAAGAGGGACATGTGAAGGTTGCAATTAATAACACTGGATTGTGATGAAAAATTGGACAAAGAAGACGAGACACATGATGACGTTGATCGAAAATTAGTATTTTGATATCTACAGAGGATTGGGTGCTAAACATATAAATTCAAATGAAGGCGACGACCACACGTAAAGCCTGAAATAAGGTAGAAAAAAACTTGTACAAAATGTATAGGTATGTGGATGGTGTGACGATGAGGCCTTATCTAGAATATGACATTTAGTCCTAGGCACTGGAGCATAAAGAGGTAGAAAAAGCACAAAAAAAGAGCAGAAAAAGAAAACTGCTGTGGGATTAAGTCAATGTAGACTTGAGAAGGAATGTCCATTAACGATTAATTTTCTAATTTATCAATGGACTGTGCATGCAGAAGATCCCCTTAAAAGAGAAGGGGTCAATGGCTCCTTTTGGAGAGAAGTGACAAGTAAAGATGGGCGAGCCTGTAGACGTTCGGGTTTGGCAAGTCTGACCGGACTTGAACACCCCCACCAAAAAAATAACTTACAGTTTTGGACCAGACTTGACCCGAACTTGATCACATACGCCGAACCCCATATAAGTGTAAGGGACCTGAACTTAAGTGTTTTAAAATGGGGTTAGTAAGTAGAGATGAGCGAACTTGTTTGATAAAGGCTCGCCAACCTCAGGTCGGTACAAGCCGTGTGAATGTGAATCCCGGTAGTCCCAGGGACATCGATCCACATTCAGGGACGCCACAGGGTCTTCTTCCAATGGGCAACAAGTAAGTGTTTGTTTATTATCATGACGCCACTCACGGTTTGCGGTCAGGGATATGGGTGACCGCCACTGTAAATTTTAGAGCGTCTGGGGCTGATGGAGTCTGCAGTCGGATGGTGTGGCCTCCTGTGAGTGAGGCTGGCCCTAGGGGCTCGGGTGTGTAGAACAACAGGTCCCAGAATAACTCAGTCTCAGTCCAGAAAGTCTTTCAACTCATTTTTACTCACTTCTGATGTTTTTGTGAGGAAACTCGGGCGATGCTGAGATAAACCAGGTTAGAACCAGGAACTCCTTCAGGCCGGTCTGAGGGTAACCATTAACTCGCCTTCCGAGCACTTCTTTGTTCAAACAACCCCTGACCTGAAGTACTGTGGGGTCTATCCAGGGAGTCGCTACTGCCTTTTCTCCCCTATGTTCGGCCTGTTGCCGGCAGCGTGGACCAGGTGAGATGGCTCCAAGCTATGTCTCCTATGGGTCCCTGCGTTGTTGGTGAGGTACTTGAAGTTCCCCTCACCGGCAGGTTTCGCAGGTAGTTAGACTTAAGCCTGCTCTGGGAACCTGTATCCCATACGTGCCTAGTCACCAGGAGTCCCCGTACTCGACCGATGCTCTCCCTCGGTCTTTCTGATTGACTGTCTGGTAACCATTCTTCCCCGCTAACGGCTACTCCACGCGCAGGGTCTGACTAGTGGCCACGCGCGTCTCCCCTAGCAACTCCCATGCTCACCACTACCAGACTGGCTCACTCCACTCTTTTCCTGACAGCCTCTGCATTTAGCTCCCAGCCCCTCTACTACACCCCGTGATGAGATATGGAGGCAAGCCCCCTCCCGAGACTTCCCAAGGGTCCCATCTCAAGGTGTGGGAGACCTGGTTGCTACGTGTCTGTGCGTACACACCCCATTCCGGCCTTTAGAGTTATCTGGAAGTACTGCCCCAGCATCTGTGCAGTACTCAGTGGTGCCTGACCAGGTCAGGGGTGCCACATTCCCCCTTGGTTATTAACAGCACGTCCTCGGGCTGCAAAGACCAGAAAATAAATACAACTTTTCCCACGCAGGGGAGATATTTACATATAAAACATACCAGGTACTATACCACCACCACCCACCACCCACGAGTCCTCAGCCCAGAAACCCGTATACGGAGTGGTCACCAGTCCTTTTTGGTGACCAGGTGGTGTAGGGTAGGCCCCATAAACAGGCGTACCAGCTTTGTTTGTTGGAGAGCAAGTCCCATAAACAGGCATGCCCCCTTGGTGGTGCAGAGCCATACCTCTCAACAGGCAGACTCTGGGGTTGGTACCTCTGAGGTAACTTTTTACACTGCGAGAGTTTGTGGCTATAGCCAGTTCATAGCCTATGGTCCATATTTAAAGTGCACGTAACCAGGTGCTTAAGAAAATTTAGAAAAGTTCGCGCAAAAGTTCTTGTGGGTACATTCTTGAATGTTACTTAACTTTCATAAAAACATTTTTAAACTATAAACAATTTAGATTACTAAATGGACTTTCTAAATGGATTTTCTCCTACCAAGGTCAGTGCTTGGCACTTCAGTGCACTGACCCTTGGAGGCTGTGTCTTGAGCATCCCCTGGTGGTGATGGCGATGGGGACCTGGTCGAAGTGGTGGAGGTGGAGTCTGGGCTGACTAAGGTTTCCCTTGGACACTGCACTTAGTCCAAGGCAAACCAGCCTCTCTCTCCCATATGCCCTGCGCTAAAACCATGAAGCCAAACGATGTGATGAATTCTTTGCTATATTTTCTTTATTTAGGCCAAGTCTACATGTTTCAAAGGCATGTCCGCCTTCTTCATCAGGACAAAGGAAAAAACAGCTGTTTTTTCCTTTGTCCTGATGAAGAAGGCGGACATGCCTTTGAAACATGTAGACTTGGCCTAAATAAAGAAAATATAGCAAAGAATTCATCACATCGTTTGGCTTCATGGTTTTAGCGCAGTGTTAAACCCGACTTTCTTATCCATTCATGATTCCCTGTTGCATCATCGGGGCTGCTGCTTGACCATTTTCTGCATACATAGGAGTTGTGCCTGTCACAACTTCCATAGGTGAGCACCTGTTTTCATTTTCTAAGCCTGCATTGTTTGCCAGATAAGACCCTATGTGCGCTTTTCTCTCCACAGCATTTTGATCCCATATGCCCTGTGAATTTCAATCTATCCCCCACATATAAATCACGACCAGGGTGACCTCTTTGCAGATGTGACTGCACATCCCGCCGGGATACAATGATTCCCTCCTTTACTCTGGCCTCTACAATAAAGCCTCACCCCGTACGGCAGTTAAACTCCTCCACCACTCCCCGGTGGAGAGCACCTCTGGCCTCGTGTCTGGCCCGCCGCAGGGACTGCTTCTCCTGCAGGTCCCGGGCCTCCAACTCTTCTCTCCCTTGAATGGGCTCTACAAGGTGGTGTGGGTGCTTGGCCTTTACTCGGCGTCATTCTCTGCGGGCTGGTCTCTGTAGCGACTCCACCTTCAACGGGACACCAGGTGATATAGGTGCTGGAACCTGTTGCACCCTGTTCTTCCTGTCGGTGGGGAGATAGCAACGCGGCCTCATGGCCTCCCTTTCTCGCAAAGGGTGATGCGACCTCCTCCGGTCGACAGGTAAACAGCAGTGATGGCGACTGGACCTCTTCTACCTCTTCTCCCTTCCTGGCGGAAGGTGCTGCGACCTCTTCCGATCGTTGGGGGAACAGCAGCGCAACCTCATGGCTTCCCTCTCTCACAGAGGGTGCTGCGACCTCCTCCAGTCGGTTGAGTGGCAACTTGTTGATCAGATACCTGTCAACCAGGTGTGCCGGGAACTGAGCCTCCAGTTTTTCCTTAAGCTGGGCAAGTTCCGTGTCCATTTCAGGTTGGAGCGCAGGTGCTGGTTCCCCAGTCAGCGACTGGAGCGCTGGGACCACCTCTGGTCTGGGGGTAGGAGCTGGATCCCCAGTCAGTGACTGGGGCGCTGTGACCACCTCTGGTCTGGTAACTGGGACAAGAGGCGTTGCGGCCTGGTCTGGTCTGGCCGTGGGCATCGCATCAGGTGTCGCATCGGGTGTCACACCGCACGTCGCACCGGCGTCTGATAGTAATGCGCCACATAAACATGAGCCGATTCCCCAAAACTCGGTAATGCTCATTTTCTGCCCCTGAACGCTGGCCACGTTTGTAAAAATGCAGCGCCGATGCAAAAAAACAACTATTTCTCTCCCATGATCAAGCATGTGAAATGGGAGAGGAATGTCCTCCCTCGGTGTGGCCAAAATAAATTACCCCCACTCACCCTCCTCCTTATCTAACATGGCAGTGCATAGGAGTGGTGCGGTCGGCCACATTCATCCACTTCCTCTGATGTCTGTCTTATGTGACATGTCAGATGAGACAGAAATGTGTTCCCCAGGTTCCTCCGTCACCGTCCTGTCACCCCCTCGGTTATCCCCCCTTTACCTGTGGTGTAGCTCTGATCCCCTGCGACCCCTCTTTCTCCTTGTCTTCTCGCGCTTGTGCTCAGCCATCTCTCTGGCGCAGTGATGTTACTGCAATTCTGCAGTTCACACTGCCGTGGTGTGGCCCCAGGGAGTGTGGGAGTGTGAGTGCAGTATTCTCAGGTCACTGCAGCCACACTGCTCACATGGTGAACTTGCACTTCCAGAAAATGGGGGATATGTTCCCTGAGCGTGCCCCCATGTCATGGAACAGAGTTGTCGTGGGACCTCCAAAATGGATTGCTGCGGACTGATTTCTTTTCAATAAATTGGGGAAAGAGGGAATGCGTTGGTGAGCATTTTTTCAAATAAAAATGTTTTTGTTGTCTTTATTTATTTTTTTATTATTGACTGGGTTAGTGATGTTGGGTATCTGATAAAGGCTGCAACATTACTAATACCAGGGGTTGATACAAGCTGTAATGTCTGCTGGCATATATTACCCCGTTTGCCACCGCACCAGGGCAACGGGATGAGCTGGGGCGAAGCTCCAACATTGGAGCATCTAATGGATGTGCAACTCCTGGGGCGGCTGTGGTCTGCAATTTTTAGGCTGGGAAGGGACCAATAACCAATGGCCCTTCTGACCCTTGCAATACCAGACCACAGCTGTCCGCTTTACCTTAGCTAGTAATCCAATTCGGGGGTGACCCCATGTTTTTTTTTTTATAAACTATTTATTCTGGGGTGCCCTCTATTTTGGATTACCAGCCAAGGTGAAGCTGCCAGTTGCGGTCAAAAATGGGTAGTTTAAGTGTATAATATGTATGTATGTATGTATGTATGTATAATTTAAATAAAAGAAAAAAAATAAATGTGCGGTCCCCCCAAATTGGGTCACCTGCCAAGATAAAGCGGACAGCTGCGGTCCATTAGATGTGCCAATTGTGACGCTTTACCTGACTCATTCAATTGTCTTGGAGTGGGGGGTAATATAAGGGGTTAATGACAGCTGTGATTTGTTACAAAAAATCACAGCTATCATCAAGCCGGAGTTAGTAATGGGTAGGGGTCTATGAGAATTCCCCCAATACTAATCGTGTAAGTAAAAAGAAATAAACACAAAACATAGAGAAAAAAAAGCAATTTAAAAAAATCCTTTTTTCCAATTTCTACTCAACATGTGCACATAGCCTAAGCCGGTGATCTGGCATTGAGCTCACAGAGTTTCCCTCATGTGAGTTCACAGAGTTCCTCAGGTGAGTTCATAGAGTTCAGCTGGAGTACCGTGGGAATAGCTAGCTGTGACCTCAGGTGAACTCAGTGATATCACCAGTCTCACAGCTGCAGCTCCATCAGTGTGTCCCTGATACCGCAGTGCGCAGTTATGTTTTCTACTGTGGCCACACACTGCAACCTCAGATGTAGCAGAGCCAGGTTCGTCGTGGGACGTCATATCTGAGGATTACATCAGACCTACAGGGGTGTTTTGGGGGTTAATGCATTTTAGATTAAGGGTGTTTTTTTTAAATGGATTTTTCTTTGTGCTTTCAGTTTATTTATTTTTAATTACATGATTAGTAATAGTAAAGTCTGATAGACCCCATACCCATTACTAACCTTGGGCTTGATTACAGCTGTGATTTTTTGACAAATCATGGCTGTCATTAACCCTTCATATTACCCAGATTGCCACTGCTCCAGGGTAATCAGGATGAGCTGAATAAAGAGTCACAATTGGCACATCTAATGGATGCACCAATTGTGGGGTGGCTACGGCCTGCTATTTTTAGGCTGTGAAGGGACGAATAACCATGTACCTCCCCAGCCTGGGAACACCAGCCCCCAGCTGTCTGGTTTATCTGCGCTGGCTATCAAAACTGGAGGGGACCCCATGTTGTTTTTTTAAGTTATCTAAATAATTTAAAAAGGCTGCATGGGGTCCCTCGTATTTTGACACACAGCCAAGATATCGACAACTGTCAGTTTTGTCTGCGCTAGGTAACAAAATACGAGGGACCCTATGCAATTTTTCCAGTTATTTATATATTTTTCCACTCCACTTCAGGACCCAGACAGCTAGTGTGAGGGCAACCAATCACAGATGCCGACATGTCTGACTGCAATCAATCACAGATGCTATCACAGAGGGTGGTTGGGGGAACCAGTGAATATTCATAAGCTTTAATGAGTGGACCCAGAAGCAGTGTGACAGCCACACAAAAACTTGGCAAGTATGGCTGTCCTGCTTTAATCCCCATTTTGATACCTTTTTCCTTTTATTTTTATGCGGGTGGCGGAACCCGAACAGTAACACGTATTCCCAAGCTCAGGTTCGCCCATCACTATTTAAAAGGCTTCCTTACTCTAAAAGATATCTGCTAGTTCCCTAAAGGAAAAAATATACATTTGGAGTAAAAATGGTCAAATATGTATGGGGGCCATGTGCATCAGGGGAGACAGGAGAAATATTTTAGAAATACACATTACACTCACTCTTTAAGCAAAAATCTAAGGAGTCTAAAAATACTATACAGAGTAAAAAACACTATATGGAGACCAATTTTCTGCCATATACTGATCATTTAGTGATAACCTACAGTTCTATAAACCATGATTGACTACACTGTAGTTTAATCTAATGACTAAACGTTGACATCTCTAATCATTCTCCGTTCTTGTGTTTTCTATCTGGCCCAGACCGCTATGAAAACCTCCAGCCTCAACTCACTTCTGCAAAGGTTACTGCTCAGATATCTTTGGCTTCTGACTTTTTCTGCACTCTTTCTACCTTCTTACCCATTTCCTCAAATTGCTCCTCATCTTACCGCTAATCCCCTCCTCCCCAGTTTTCTGGCTCTGTTGCTGCCCCATTTGACCTCAAATACTGTCTTTCGGAAAAAAGTATTAGATTGCTAATCTCTTCTAAAAATTCCACAGACTGTGCCTCTGATAATCAATAAGTAAAATACGTTGTGTATTAACTTATAAAGTATGTGACAAACGGCAAGTATCTGGCTCAAATGTCTTATGTCATCCTAGACTAGTGATGGCCAACATTTTGAGCTTGGTGTATCAAAATTCGAAAAGAAAGGCGCATGCCTTGGTCACTTCTTGAAAAATAAATGATTTTGTGTTATTTGTAGCTCTAATAACAAAAAGTTATCTGATAATGACTGCGGGTGGGAGGGGAGAGGAGATAATGACTGCTAGGGGAGAGGAGATAATGATTATCTCCTCTCCCCCTCCCCCAGCAGTCATGTCCCCTGTAGTAATGTGCCCATCCTGTTCCCTGTAGTAATGTGCCCATCTGGTCCCCAGTAGTAATTTGTCCATATTGTCAACCGGAAGTAATGTGCCCATATTGTCCCCAGTAGTAACATGCCCATATTGCCCCCAGTAGTAATGTGCCTATCCTTGTCCCCATAATAATGTGCCCATCCTGTCCCCTGTAGTAATGTGCCCATATTTCTCCTGTATTAATTTGCCCATCCTTGTCCTCTGTAGGAATGTGCCCATCTTGTCCCCATGTAGTAATGTGTTACATCTCGTGGCTCTCCTCTTGCAAGGAATGAGGTGGTCCCCCATTCCTTGTCTGCCGCGAGCCCTCCTGCTCAGCAGCGCCAAAGGCCTGGGAGACTGCAGGAGTTTCCTCCTCCTAGATGCAGCAGAAGGGTGACACCTAGTGGTTTACTCCTTGTAAGGAATGGAGTGGTCTCCCATCCCTTGCCTGCCACGTGCCCTCCTGCTCGGCATCGCAGAGGGTCGGAGTGGTTGCACAGTGTGCAAAGGATAGATGCTCAGGGAAGCAGCAAGACTTCCCTTAGCTCTGCACATTGTGAAACCGAAGATCCCGCCTTTATGACCCAGAGGCAGGAGGTTGAGCATGTGCCCCACGTGACGTCTTCTGATTCGCTCACTGGTATCACACGGCCAGATAACGAGGCTGGTGATGTGCTGAATCCTGACTGGCCGGGCCAGGACGTCACAGATCATGATTGGGTCACATCCGTCTCGTGCCCGCCCTTGGCTGGAGCTACATCTCCTTAAAAACCCCTCCTGCCATCATGGCGGTGCGCGACCGTCCTTCTATGTTTGGATGTCTGGCAGCGTGCTGCCACGCCACTGTACAGACGTCATTGTATTTTGCAGGTCTCGCCCCTGCCTTGCTGCTCCGGCAGTATTCCATTTAACAGGCTGTGTTCCTGTCCCAGGTGAGCTCCTTGAATCTCTGTCGGACTCACCTGGTTTCTGAAGCACACGTGCGTGGGCACCTCTGTGCTACCCTCGTGCCATATTCCTGTGACTCCCGCTGGCACACGTGCGTAGGCACCTCTGTGTGTCCCTGTGCAACAGGTACACCGAGTTGTGAGCCCCGTGCCATACAACCCTCACGGGTTAGGGCGGACAGGTGTACGCAGATCGTCTGTGACATTCCAGACGATCGCTAGCAGCAACCCGCTCACTCTTCTCCCACCATAGCAGCGGTCCCTTACACCGCACAGTGGACCTTGACCAGCGGAAGCTGTCCATATACCATCTTGGCACGCTTCCCCGGGTCCCCCTCGTAACATTACGGTTGCGCCAAAGGTCTGGCTATGGCAGAAGAGCAGCAGCAGTTGCTGCGTTATGTGCAGCAGTTGGAGTCACGATTGGCAGCTGTGGAGCGGTCTTCCCCCGATAAGGCTGCTCTAGCGACAATTGCCACCCAAGCGGCTACTCAGGCTGTGGAATTGAGCGGAAAGTCGCCTCGCCTTGCGCTCCCAGAGCGCTTCAACGGGGACAGCTCCGAGTGCCGTGGTTTCATAAACCAGGTTACCACCTACTTGGAGATGTCCGCCACTCTTTATGCTACTGAGAAGGCAAAAGTAGCATTCGTCCAGTCCCTGCTCACAGGGAGAGCGCTAAAATGGTCCACGCCATTGTGGGAGTGCGGAGATCGGGTGGTGAATCACCTTCCAGTTTATCTTGAGGCCATGAGAAAGGTGTTCCTTGGGCCTCAAGTCACCCACGACTCCGCGCTGCGACTCCTACGCCTTCGGCAAAAGTCCACTTCAGTCGGGGACTTTGCGGTGCAGTTCAGGACACTCGCCGCAGAGCTGGACTGGCCAGATAAAGTCCTTGTCCCTGTGTTCTGGGAGGGTCTGGCAGGGTTCGTCAAAGACGCGCTGGCCACGCGTGATGTGCCGACCACCTTAGAGGCCTTGATACGGCTTGCTTCTCGCATAGACATCCGCCACGCGGAGCGGAGGCTCGAGGTCTCTTCGGCACCCACGTCTACCTGGCCTACAGAGCCTCTGACTCTCCTTCCCCACCAGACCAGTCTCCCAGCCAGTTCTGTTGATGACTCTGTGGAGCCCATGGAAGTCTCCAAGGTGGTCTCCTCTACCACAGGCTCTCGGCCGCCGGTCGTTTGCTTTGCCTGTGGGCAGAGGGGACATGTAGCTACCCGATGTTCAAAACCATCGGAAAAGAGACAGTGTCTGGTTTCCATCAGAGGAGGAACCCTAGACGTTGCCTCTCCTTCTAAATTAACCCTCAGCGCCCAGTTGCAGTTCGGCACCACTGTCTTCCCTGCCCTGGCTTGCTTAGACACTGGCGCTGACGGCAATTTCATTTCAGCCTCCCTGGCAACTAGGTACTCTGTTCCCCTGGTCCTGTTGCCTAAACCAATCAGTGTCCAGGTAGTCAACGGGTCCCTACTTGTCAAACCCATTACCCAGATCACCGTCCCTCTCAGGATGGATGTACCACCAGGCCACCATGAGCAGGTGTCCTTTCTGGTGCTTCCAGAAGGGACGGATGAGATCCTACTAGGACTCCCCTGGTTGAAACGGCATGCTCCGATACTCAACTGGACAACAGGGGAGATCTCGTCCTGGGCAGGGTCATGTAAAGAACACCTCGGGACCACCGGGTCACCCACTCCCCTAGACCTGGTGCCACCTGGCCAGACCCTCGTTCCCCCTAGGTTACGGAACGATGTACTTTCCTGGGACAATACCTCCAAGGTCGTGGGCCTCTTCAGGTCCAAAAGGACCAGAGTTCTAGAGGCCAGGCATGATTGGTGGCCGACGGCCGACTCCTCGTCCGACAACCCTGAAGTAGCGAGGTTGGTTAAAACAAAAATCGTTCACGGCAAGAGGTACTTCCTCGTGGAGTGGGTCGGTTGTGGACCGAAGCATAGGACCTGGGAATTGGAGGATCATGTCCACGCTCCGGGTTTGGTAGCAGCCTTTGAGCACAGGCGGCGGGGGGGCCCTAGACGGGGGGGTAATGTTACATCTCATGGCTCTCCTCTTGCAAGGAATGAGGTGGTCCCCCATTCCTTGTCTGCTGCGAGCCCTCCTGCTCAGCAGCGCCAAAGGCCTGGGAGACTGCAGGAGTTTCCTCCTCCTAGATGCAGCAGAAGGGTGACACCTAGTGGTTTACTCCTTGTAAGGAATGGAGTGGTCTCCCATCCCTTGCCTGCCACGTGCCCTCCTGCTCAGCATCGCAGAGGGTCGGAGTGGTTGCACAGTGTGCAAAGGATAGATGCTCAGGGAAGCAGCAAGACTTCCCTTAGCTCTGCACATTGTGAAACCGAAGATCCCACCTTTATGACCCAGAGGCAGGAGGTTGAGCATGTGCCCCACGTGACGTCTTCTGATTCGCTCACTGGTATCACACGGCCAGATAACGAGGCTGGTGATGTGCTGAATCCTGACTGGCCGGGCCAGGACGTCACAGATCATGATTGGGTCACATCCGTCTCGCGCCCGCCCTTGGCTGGAGCTACATCTCCTTAAAAACCCCTCCTGCCATCATGGCGGCGCGCGACCGTTCTTCTATGTTTGGATGTCTGGCAGCGTGCTGCCACGCCACTGTACAGACGTCATTGTATTTTGCAGGTCTCGCCCCTGCCTTGCTGCTCCGGCAGTATTCCGTTTAACAGGCTGTGTTCCTGTCCCAGGTGAGCTCCTTGAATCTCTGTCGGACTCACCTGGTTTCTGAAGCACACGTGCGTGGGCACCTCTGTGCTACCCTCGTGCCATATTCCTGTGACTCCCGCTGGCACACGTGCGTAGGCACCTCTGTGCGTCCCCGTGCAACAGGTACACCGAGTTGTGAGCCCCGTGCCATACAACCCTCACGGGTTAGGGCGGACAGGTGTACGCAGATCGTCTGTGACATTCCAGACGATCGCTAGCAGCAACCCGCTCACTCTTCTCCCACCATAGCAGCGGTCCCTTACACCGCACAGTGGACCTTGACCGGCGGAAGCTGTCCATATACCATCTTGGCACGCTTCCCCGGGTCCCCCTCGTAACAGTAATGAGCCCATTTGTCATGTGTAGTAATGGGCCCATCTTGTCCTCTGTACTAATGTGCCCATCCTGTCCCCTGTAGTAATGTGCCCATATTTCTCCTGTATTGATTTGCCCATCCTTGTCCCCTGTAGGAATGTGCCAATCTTGTCCCCCTGCAGTAATGAGCCCATTTGCCCTCTGTAGTAATGTGCCTCATCCTTGTCCTTTGTAGTAATGTGCCCCATACTTGTCACCCTTGTAGTAATGTGTCCATTCTTGTGCCCATTCTTGTCCCCTTCTTTTATCGATGCCCCATCCTGTATTAAAGTCCCCTATTTATGCCACATTATTCTGTTTTCACATACACACACAAACAAACAAACAATTTTTCTCACCTGTCCTCCTCCCCTTGGTGTTCTCTTTCCTGTGTCTTTCATCCCACAGCCCCCTGACAATCAAGGCTCTATGCCAGGGGCTGCAACCATCTCCTCTTTACTTCAGAAGATTGATTCCTCCGCATCACCTATGGCAGACGCCGGCCAATCAAAGGCCAGCAGGTGTTCTCATACGACACCACCTGCTGACCTCTGATTGGCTGATGGTTGCCATTGGTGAGGCTTTGCAGAGAGTTCCTATGCTCAGCGGTGGCAATCAAAATCTGAAGGAAAGTGCAGCGCCAAGTGGCCTGTGGGTGGCAAGAAACTCAGGGTGGCCCACGTGTTTGAGACCCCTGGGTTAGAGAGAGGCGTGGAACGTAAGCACGATATCACTCAGGACCCTGATTAAAGGTAGAGAGCACAAATTACTGGCGGCCATATCACGATCTGTAAGACAAGCTGTGGCCGGCGGTGATTTAACTAGAACTACATGTGCGCTCCCCCCCCCCCCCCCCCCCAGGGCCGGTCGTTTCGGAGGTCGAACATACAGTTCTAGTTAAATTACCGGTGGCCGTGGCTTGTCTTATAGATCGGGAAATAGCCCGACGGCGTGTCACCACTGACCCGCATGTCATAGGTTAGCCATCACCGTCGTAGACGTTTGGGGGCCATTATAGCCCCATAATCAAGGTTCAGTGGGCAATTTCTTAGACTAGACTGTCATGCATCTCCTCGTAAGAAACTGATATTTCCTAACTTGTTATAGATGTACCGTAATATGCTAAAATCATGGACATTTTTAGGTAGACCCCTCTAGGTTAAATGGAGGGGATATTTATTTGCTGGCGGAAGCAAAGTTTCCATAGTCTTATCTAGAGAAGTCCAGATGTTTAACACTGATGTCAAAGTACAGAAAAGAAAATGTTCAAGGATTTTGGCACCGATGGGGTCCATGTTTAACCTCTTGTGTGACACTGCCGAGCTGTCGAGCGAAGGGAATTATTTGCAACCATTTGGTTATTGTCTTACAAGTGTTTTCTTCCTTTATGATCTCAAAATTTCTTTTTCGAACATCCTCGCTGTTCACTTGCTATATTTGTCTTTCTTTGCAGATTCTGATTTATAACGAGTCCTTGAATGTTTTTGTTTTACAAGGGATTTTCCAACTTGCAGCGGAAGATGGTTATTCCTGCGTTATTAAGGTGCAACAGATATTGGGGCAGGTTAGAAAGAGTTCAGTTGTACACAACCGTTATATACTCAGATATTAGTAATATTTGTGTTTTACTGTTCATCATCTGTGTTGGATGTCATCATGTCTGTCAATTCTACATTTAATGTAATATACATTTATTCTAAAGGAATTAATCGTAATACAAGTGCGTCTCAATAAATTAGAATATCATCAAAAAGTTATTTCAGTAATTCAATACAAAAAGTGAAACACATATTATATAGAGTCATTACACACAGAGGGATCTATTCCTATATATTATATAGAGTCATTACACACAGAGGGATCTATTCCTATATATTATATAGAGTCATTACACACAGAGGGATCTATTTCTATATATTATATAGAGTCATTACACACAGAGGGATCTATTTCTATATATTATATAGAGTCATTACACACAGAGGGATCTATTCCTATATATTATATAGAGGCATTACACACAGAGGGGTCTTTTCCTATATATTATATAGTCATTACACACAGAGGGATCTATTTCTATATATTATATAGAGTCATTACACACAGAGGGATCTATTCCTGTTTATTATATAGAGCCATTACACACAGAGGGGTCTATTCCTATATATTATATGGAGTCATTACACACAGAGGGATCTATTCCTGTTTATTATATAGAGCCATTACACACAGAGGGGTCTATTCCTATATATTATATAGTCATTACACACAGAGGGCTCTATTATTATATAGTCATTACACACAGTGGGATCTATTTCTATATATTACATACAGTCATTACACAAAGAGGGATCTATTTCTATATATTATATAGAGTCATTACACACAGAGGGATCTATTCCTATATATTATATAGTCATTATACACAGAGGGATCTATTCCTATATATTATATAGTCATTACACACAGAGGGATCTATTTCTATATATTATATAGAGTCATTACACACAGAGGGATCTATTTCTATATATTATATAGTCATTACACACAGAGAGGTTTTTTCCTATACGTTATATAGAGTCATTACACACAGAGGGCTCTATTCCTATATATTATATAGTCATTACACACAGTGGGATCTATTTCTATATATTATATACAGTCATTACACAAAGAGGGGTATATTCCTATATATTATATAGTCATTACACACAGAGGGATCTATTCCTATATATTATATAGAGTCATTACACACAGAGGGGTCTATTCCTACATATTATATAAAGTCATTACACACAGAGGGGTCTATTACTATATATTATATAGAGTCATTACACACAGAGGGGTCTATTACTATATATTATATAGAGTCATTACACACAGAGGGGTCTATTCCTATATATTATATAGAGACATTACACACAGAGGGATCTATATCAAGTGTTTATTTCTGTTAATGTTGATGACTATGGATTTACAGCCAATGAAAACCCAAAAGTCATTATCTCAGAAAATTAGAATAATTACAACAAAACACCTGCAAAAAGCGTTTAAAATGATCCTTTAGTCCGGTTCAGTAGGCTACACAATTATGGGGAAGATTCCTGACTTGACAGATGTCCAGAAGGCAGTCACTGACACACTCCACAAGGAGGGTAAGCCACAAAAGGTTATTGCTAAAGAAGCTGGCTGTTCACAGAGTGCTGTATCCAAGCATAGTAATGGAAAGTTGAGTGGAAGGAAAAAGTGTGGTAGCAAACGGTGCACTGCACAAGAAACCAGGATAACCGTAGCCTTGATAGGATTGTTAAGAAAAGGCCATTTAAAAATTTGGGGAAGATTAAAGCTGGGTTCACACTAAACGACAGCGACAACGACGTCGCTGTTACGTCACCATTTTCGGTGACGTAACAGCGACCTTGTAAGTCGCTGTTATGATCGCTGCTTAGCTGTCAAACACAGCAGAAGCAGCGATCATAACATCGCTGTGTTACATGTTCAGAGAGCAGGGAGCCGCGCTTAGCGCTGGCTCCTTGCTCTCCTAGGTACAGTACACATCAGGTTAATTAACCCGATGTGTGCTGCAGCTACATGTCAGTGCAGAGAGCAGGGAGCCGCGCGCACTGCTTAGCGCTGGCTCCTTGCTCTCTTTGCTACAGTATACATCGGGTTAATTACCCGATGCATACTGCAGCCACATGTCACAGTGCAGGAGCCGGCGCTGGCAGCAAGAGCGGAGGCTGGTAACCAGCGTAAACATCGGGTAACCAGGGAAAGGACTTCCCTTGGTTACCCGATGTTTACGCTGGTTACAGCTTACCGCAGCTGCCAGTGCCGGCTCCTGCTCGCTTCATTTCGTCGCTCTCTCGCTGTCACACACAGCGATGTGTGTGTCACAGCGGGAGAGTGACGACGAAAAAATGAAGCTGGACATTCAGCAACGACCGGCGACCTCACAGCAGGGGCCAGGTCGTTGCTGGATGTCACACACAGCGACAGCGACGGGACGTCGCTGCAACGTCACAGAAAATGGTGACGTAGCAGCGACGTCGTTGTCGTTGTCGCTGTGTGTGACACCAGCTTAACAGGGAGTGGGCCGCTGCTGGAGTCAGTGCTTCAAGAGCCTCCACACACAGACATATCCAGGACATGGGCTACAAGTGTCACATTCCTTGTGTCAAGCCAAGCCACTCATGACCAATAGACAACGCCAGAAGTGTCTTACCTGGGCCAAGGAGAGAAAGAACTGGACTATTCTCAATGTCCAAGGTGTGGTTTTCAGATGAAAGTAAATTTAATTTGGAAATTGCGGTCCCAGAGTGTGGAGGAAGAGTGGAGAGACCACAATCCAAGCTGCTGAGGTCTAGTGTGAAGTCTCCACAATCAGTGATGGTTTGGGGAGCCATGTCATCTGCTGGTGTAGGGCCACTGTGTTTTATCAAGACCAAAGTCAGCGCAGCCGTCTACCAGAAAATTTTAGAGCACTTCATGCTTCCCTCTGCCATTTTGGAAATGGAACTTTCATTTTCCAGTAGGACCTGGCACCTGTCCACACTGCCAAAAGTACCAATACCTGGTTTACTAACCACAGTATCACTGTGCTTGATTGGCCAGCAAACTCACCTGACCTAAACCGCATAGAGAATCTATGAGACACACCAGACCCAGCAATGCAGATGAGCTGAAGACTGCTATCAAAGCAACCTGGGCTTCCATAACACCTCAGCAGTGCCACAGACTGATCGCCTCCATGCCATGCCGCATTGATGCAGGAATTCATGCAAAAAGAGCCCCGACCAAGTATTGAGGAATTTACTGTACAGACTTTTCAGTAGACGCCAACATTTCTGAGTTTACAATCATTTTTTCAGTTGGTTTTAATATAATAATCTAATTTTCTGAGATAATGACTTTTGGGTTTTCATTGGCTGTAAGCCATAATCATCAACATTAACAGAAATAAACACTTGAAATAGATCCCTCTGCGTGTAATGACTCTATATAATATATAGAAATAGATCCCTCTGTGTGTAATGACTCTATATAATATATAGAAATAGATCCCTCTGTGTGTAATGACTCTATATAATAGATAGAAATAGATCCTTCTGTGTGTAATGACTCTATATAATATATAGAAATAGATCCCACTGTGTGTAATGACTATATAATATATAGAAATAGATCCCTCTGTGTGTAATGACTCTATATAATATATAGAAATAGATCCCTCTGAGTGTAATGACTCTATATAATATATAGAAATAGATCCCACTGTGTGTAATGACTATATAATATATAGAAATAGATCCCTCTGTGTGTAATGACTCTATATAATATATAGAAATAGATCCTACTGTGTGTAATGACTAATATATAGAAATAGATCCCTCTGTGTGTAATGACTCTATATAATATATAGAATTAGATCCCTTTGTGTGTAATGACTCTATATAATAGCTAGAAATAGATCCCTCTGTGTGTAATCACTATATAATATATAGAAATAGATCCCTCTGTGTGTAATGACTCTATATAATATATAGAAATAGATCCCTCTGTGTGTAATGACTATATAATATATAGAAATAGATCCCTCTGTGTGTAATGACTCTATATAATATATAGAAATAGATCCCTCTGTGTGTAATGACTATATAATATATAGAAATAGATCCCCCTGTGTGTAATGACTCTATATAATATATAGAAATAGATCCCACTGTGTGTAATGACTATATAATATATAGAAATAGATCCCTCTGTGTGTAATGACTCTACATAATATATAGAAATAGATCCCTCTGTGTGTAATGACTATATAATATATAGAAATAGATCCCTCTGTGTGTAATGACTCTATATAATATATAGAAATAGATCCCACTGTGTGTAATGACTATATAATATATAGAAATAGATCCCTCTGTGTGTAATGACTATATAATATATAGAAATAGATCCCTCTGTGTGTAATGACTCTATCTATATATATAATTGCCTTATTCTGTCTGTCTGTCTGTCTGTCTGTCATGCTCCGAAATTGTGTCCTTACGGTGACACAAAGCTGATTGGCCGCTGGGCTCGCCATGGCCCCGCCCCCCCACACGGATTGGCCTCTCGCCCCGGCTCTCTGCAGGCCCCGCCCCCTCACGCAATGCACGCTCGCTCTGGCCCAACTGACACGGGGCTCCGATTCCCAGGTGAGTACACACACACACATCAGATCACACTCACTCTCACACTCACTGTCACACACACCTCACACATCACAACATGCTGGGATATCGCTTGCTTCTACACCGGCTCCGTCAGGATCCCGGCAGCGCCAGACATAACCTTGCGATGCTGGGATCTTAACGGAGGCCGTGAAAGCTGGTAACCATTATACACATCGGGTAACTAAGGTCCCTTAGTTACCCGATGTGTATCATAGTTACCAGTGTACACCGGCTCACACTCACTCTCACACACACCTCACACACACATCACATCGCATCCACACATCAAGGTCCTGCAGCTGCGGAACATACATAACATAACAGCACACACACACACACATACACACACAAATCAGATCACACTCACACACACCTCACACATCACATCGCATCCAAATACTCACAACATCCTGGGATATCGCTTGCTTCTCGGCGGCGATATTGTGCTGTGAGCTTCCAGGACCTGACGGAGGATCACATGGCCAGAAGCATGTGATATCTCCGGATGTTGTGAGTATCAGCGCTTATGTGCAATATCGTCAGTGTCTGTGTGTGTGAGTGTATGCGATCGGGTGTGTGTGAGTGGATGCGATCGGTTGTGTGGGTGAGTGGATGCGATCGGTTGTGTGGGTGAGTGGATGCGATCGGGTGTGGGTGAGTGTCGGCAGAGGAGCACGGCGTGCTGGAGGAGGCTGGGAGCAGAGAGGCTGATCTTGGGGAAGGCTGGGAGGGGGAGGCTGATGCTGGGGGAAGCTGAGCAAACGTGCTCCATCCGCCATACTGCGCACTCCCCATCGTGCTGCATCCCCCATGCTGCGCACTCCCAAACGTGCTCCATCCGCCATGCTGCGCACTCCCCATCGTGCTCTATCCGCCATGCTGCACACTCCCAAACGTGCTCCATCCGCCATGCTGCGCACTCCCAAACGTGCTCCATCCGCCATACTGCGCACTCCCCATCGTGCTCTATCCGCCATGCTGCACACTCCCAAACGTGCTCCATCCCCCATGCTGCGCACTCCCAAACGTGCTCTATCCGCCATGCTGCGCACTCCCCATCGTGCTCTATCCGCCATGCTGCACACTCCCAAAAGTGCTCCATCCGCCATGCTGCGCACTCCCAAACGTGCTCCATCCGCCATGCTGCGCACTCCCAAACGTGGTCCATCCGCCATGCTGCGCACTCCCAAACGTGGTCCATCCGCCATGCTGCGCACTCCCAAACGTGCTCCATCCGCCATGCTGCGCACTCCCAAACGTGCTCCATCCGCCATACTGCGCACTCCCCATCGTGCACCATCCGGCATGCTGCGCACTCCCAAGCGGATGGAGCATGATGGGGGGTGCGCAGCATGGCGGATGGAGCACGTTTGGGAGTGCGCAGCATGGCGGATGGAGCACGTTTGGGAGTGCGCAGCATGACGGATGGAGCACGTTTGGGAGTGCGCAGCATGACGGATGGAGCACGTTTGGGAGTGCGCAGCATGCCGGATGGTGCACGATGGGGAGTGCGCAGTATGGCGGATGGAGCACGTTTGGGAGTGCGCAGTATGGCGGATGGAGCACGTTTGGGAGTGCGCAGTATGGCGGATGGAGCACGTTTGGGAGTGCGCAGCATGGCGGATGGAGCACGTTTGGGAGTGCGCAGCATGGTGGATGGACCACGTTTGGGAGTGCGCAGCATGGCGGATGGAGCACGTTTGGGAGTGCGCAGCATGGCGGATGGAGCACGTTTGGGAGTGCGCAGCATGGCGGATGGAGCACGTTTGGGAGTGCGCAGCATGCCGGATGGTGCACGATGGGGAGTGCGCAGTATGGCGGATGGAGCACGTTTGGGAGTGCGCAGCATGGCGGATGGAGCACGTTTGGGAGTGCGCAGCATGGCGGATGGACCACGTTTGGGAGTGCGCAGCATGGCGGATGGAGCACGTTTGGGAGTGCGCAGCATGGCGGATGGAGCACGTTTGGGAGTGCGCAGCATGGCGGGTGGAGCACGTTTGGGAGTGCGCAGCATGGCGGATGGAGCATGATAGGGGGTGCGCAGCATGGCGGATGGAGCACGTTTGGGAGTGCGCAGCATGGCGGATGGAGCACGTTTGGGAGTGTGCAGCATGGCGGATAGAGCACGTTTGGGAGTGCGCAGCATGGGGGATGCAGCATGATGGGGAGTGCGCAGTATGGCGGATGGAGCACGTTTGGGAGTGCGCAGCATGGCGGATGGACCACGTTTGGGAATGCGCAGCATGGCGGATGGAGCACGTTTGGGAGTGCGCAGCATGGGGGATGCAGCACGATGGGGGGTGCGCAGCATGGGGGATAGAGCACGATGGGAGGTGCACACCTCCCCCCAACACACACACACACGCGCACTGCACAACACACACACACTAGGAATCACAAACAACGCCCTACACAGACACCCACACACACAGACAACGCTGCACACACAAATATACGCACATACTGCACAACACACACATTGCTCAAAACATACCTCCCCCCAAAACACACCACACACACACAAACCGCACAACACACACACACACACAACGCTACAGACACACAGCGCTCCACAAACAACGCAACACACGCAACACACATACAACACCGCTCTCACCCCCCGCGACACTCAGAACATGTACAGTGCCCTACACAAACACTTGGTAACTACACACAACAACATCTATATATATATATATATATATATATATATATATATATATATATAACAAAAATCGTACATGAACTACACAATACGTAAATTCTAGAATACCCGATGCGTAGAATCGGGCCACCTTCTAGTATAATATATAGGAATAGATCACTCTGTATGTAATGACTCTATATAATATATAGGAATATATCACTCTGTATGTAATGACTATATCATTTATAAAAATAGATCTATATAATGTGTTTCCCTTTTTGTATTGAATTACTGAAATAACGTTTTGCTGATATTCTTATTTATTGAGGTGCACTTGTATTTATGATCCTTCCTTAGATATCTACTATGACTGACGTATTAGGACATCTACCCATTTCATCTACAGGAGCTATTCTGACCTCCCATTCAAAATCCACAGATATTAATATGGAGTTGGTCCCCTCTTTGCAACTACAACAGCTTCCACCCCTCTGGGAAGGTTTTCTACAAGATTTTGGAGGTATACAGTATGTGGAACTTTTTGTTCCTTCATCCATAAGAGTATTTCTGAGGTCAGACATTGATGTTGGAGGAGAGCAATGGACTCATGTGCCACCCCTAGACAGGTGAGCTGCTCGGATCTGGGATTACTGTGGCTCGAGGGTCCCCGGACTGGGGTTTAGCGGATGTGGAGCCCTTCAGGTGCGGTGCAGCAGGGTACTACCCTTAGGGACTCCACGGGATGGAACGGTCGGGTCACAGGTAGGGAACCTTCGTTTTGGGATTTGCCGTGACGCCACTCTCAGAATTGCGGTCAGTGAGGACCACCACTGCAGGTTAAGGGATGCCTGGGGCTGATGGTGGGTGCAGTCAGTATAATAGCCTCCTGAGAGTGAGGCAAGCCCCAGGCCCCTGTGTATGTGTGTGGGACCACAGGTCGCAGAATGACTCAAACACAGTCCAAGTAGTCTTTTAACGTGTTTACTCACTGTTTAGAGGTCACGGTGAGATGCCCGGGCGACACTGTGATAACCAGGTGGAACCAGGAATTCCAGGAGGCCGTTCTGAGGGTAGCTGTCCACTCGCCCTCCTTGCACTCTTTCTGTTTGGGAGGATCCCTTGCCTGAAGCGTGGTAGGACTCCTCCAGGGAAGCTGTTACTACCCTGCTCCCCTCTCTCTGGCCCGTCTGCCGGCAGCGTGGCCTTGGTGGGATGGCTTCTGGCCCTGTCCCCTTATGGGCCTGGTGATTGCTGCTTGGCTCGAGCTCTGTGTAGTCGTGGTGAGGGCATGAAGTACCCCCCCCCACCTGTAGGTTAAGCAGCTTTGGATGATTTGCTGCCCGTACTGGGGATCTGTTTCCCCTTGCGTGCTCGGATACCAGGATCTCCGTACTCAGCCACCCCTCTCTCTGGATGTCTTTCAGGCCGACCCACGGTGCCCTTTCTCCCCCGCTTTCAGCTACTGCACTCCTCAGGACCTGTCTTACACGAGAGCCCCTCTGCTCCCTTCCACACACCTCAACCTCCAGCTCCCGACTTCCCTCACTTCCTCTCTGCCCTGCTTCCTAGCAACCAGCCTCGGAGCACACCCCTTGCTGGGAATTGAAAGTTAACCCCTACTGGCTACCCAAGGGTCCCCTCTAGTGATGTGGGAGACCTGGTCACTATGTGTTTGTGTGTGCACCTCATCCTGGCCTTTGGAGATTACCTGGAGGCATTGTCCCCGCATGGGTGCAATACTCTGTGGTGCCTGACCAGGTCAGGGGCGCCACATTCCCCCTTAGTTATCATCAGCACGTCCTCGGGCTGCAAAGACAAGAGAAAAGAAAAAAAAAAGGTAAATACAAACTTTTCCCACACAGAGGCAATTATTTACATTTAAACATACCAGGTACCATTCCACCACCAACCACCCACATGTCCGAACCCCACCCAAAAACCTCCAGGAGGTAGGTCGCCGGTCCTTTTGGTGACCAGGGCTGGGCCATCACATTCCCCAGACCTTTCCTCCAATCTTCCTCTCCTGAGGAGAGTGGTGTAAGGTAGGCCCCATAAACAGGCGTACCCGCTTCCGAGTGTTGGAGGGCAGGCCCCATAAACAGGCGTGCCCCCTTGTTGGTGCAGAGCCATGCCCCCTAACAGGCAGACTCTGTGGTTGATACCAAGGAGGCAACTTTTTTACAATGCAAAAGTTTGTGGTTAAAGCCAGTTCATAACCGGTGGTCCATTTTTTTTTTTTAAAGTGCACGTGAACTAGTGCAAAGAAAACATTTTAAAGAGGTCTCACAATAGTCCTTGTGGGCACATTTCACTTAAACGTTACTTAACTGTAAACAGGTTAAACATTACATTTCATACCGTCACTTTGAACTAAACTGTACTTTCTCTATAGCGTAATGGGAGCTGACCAAAGTTGCTGCGGGTTGACCTACGCAGTACTATACTGTCACCTGTCTGAGGTTGTATCCTCCCACCCGATGTATGTGTCTCAATGTGAATAATAGGTGTACTAGGTATTGATACCAGTGCGTGGTCTTCTGCTTCAGCTACATTTGGCTCTTCCAGGTTCTGAACAGGTTCTTCTGGGTCTCTTACTTCTCCAGATTGAGGGAATGTAATAACCGGAATAACTACTGCTCCATTGTATTGAGGCCAACTTGCTGGAAAATCTCCAAGTACAGTATGGATCATCTTTTCTTTTGGTTCTTGAACTGGCAAAGGGTTGGGACTTTCTTCAGGGGTTCTTAGTTGTTCAGGACATTTCTTTAAGCGATCTCTAGAAACGACAGCTGTTGTTTTTCCTCCATCCTTGCTGATACGGCATGTCTTTTCATTGCTAAGCGTCGATGGTAACACAGTATAGGGTTCTTCTTCCCAGTGATTGTCAAGTTTATGATGTCTTCTCTTTCTCTTGAGAACTATATCTCCTGGCATCAAAGGAACAGCAGGTGCTTTTCGATTGTAGGCCTTTTCTTGTTTCTCACGCTGCTGAGTCAGGCTTCGCTCCACACACTCTTGTACTTTCTTGTATTGGGCTTGGCGGTTGGAATCCCAATCAGCACCTTGTAGATGGTCTTCAGGGGTCTCAACTCCCATTTCCAGATCTACTGGCAATCTCCCTGGTCTGGCCCTCATCAGGTATGCCGGTGTGCAGTTCATGGAACTCACAGGGATGTTGTTATACATGTCCACTAGATCGGGCAGTTTTTCCGGCCACCGACTTCGTTCTTCTAATGGGAGAGTCTTCAGAAGGTCGAGAATGATGTGGTTCATTTTCTCACACATGCCATTGGTCTGAGGATGGTAAGGTGTGGTACGGATCTTCTTGCAGCCGTAAAGGTTACAAAACTCCTTAAACACTTCAGCTTCAAAGGCTGGTCCTTGGTCAGTGAGCACTTGGTCTGGATAGCCATGTGGTCGACAGAAATGTGTCTGGAACGCTTTGGCTGCAGTCTGACCGGTCAAGTCCTTGACTGGTACTACCACCAGGAATCTGGAGTAGTGGTCAACCATAGTGAGAGCGTAGTTGTAGCCTTGTCTGCTGGGTGCCAACTTTACATGGTCCAGGGCCACGATCTCCAGGGGCCGTTTAGTTTGGATTGGCTGGAGTGGTGCTCTCTGGCTGGGCTGGTCTTTTCTTCTAAGATTGCAGGGCCCGCAGTTTCGACACCACTTCTCTAGGGCAGATCTCATGCCCACCCAGTAGAATCTTACTTTAAGTAGGGCCTCCAGTTTCTTCCAACCAAAGTGGCCTGCACCATTGTAATAGGCTTCTAGCACCATCCTCGTATCCTTCTGTGGTACAATCACTTGCCACACCTTCTCATGCGTCCTCGGGTCAATGATGCTCCTGTAAAGTTTGTCTTGATAGATGAATAATCGACCCCTCTCCTTCCATAGGTACTGTGCCTCAGGTGGGGCTCCTTTGTCAAGGCTGGCGCCAGGCTGGTTGATCAGTTTCTTTACCAAGCCTACCGCTGGATCATTTTCCTGGGTCTCCTTCCAATTGTAGTGAGGTAGTGGGTTCAGGGTCACGTCTTGGCGGTTGGCACGCAACTGCCGACACTGTTTTGCTCCATGGCGATGGAACGCTGGCAGCTCAATCTCTTCAAGATCATCTACATCTTCACCCTCGTCTGCTAGGTGAGGCATCCTGGACAGAGCATCTGCGTTGCCGTTCTTGCGGCCAGCTCGATACTTGACAGTAAAGTCATAATTCGCCAGTCGGGCTACCCAACGCTGCTCCATGGCACCCAATTTAGCAGTATCCAAGTGGGTCAGGGGGTTGTTGTCCGTGAAGACAGTGAATTTGGTGGCTGCCAGGTAGTGTTTGAACCGCTCTGTGATAGCCCATACCATGGCCAGGAACTCTAGCTTAAATGAGCTATAATTTTCTGGGTTTCTTTCAGTAGGCCTGAGCTTCCTGCTGGCGTAAGCAATCACACGCTCTTTGCCTCCCTGCACTTGTGAAAGCACTGCTCCCAGTCCCACATTACTGGCATCTGTGTACAGTACGAATGGCAGACCGTAGTCAGGGTAGGCTAGGATCTCTTCACCCGTCAAGGCCCCTTTCATTTGTCTGAAGGAGTGTTCTTCTGCTTCTCCCCAGTGAAATGGCGGGCCGGAGATCTTTCCTTTCTTCTTTGGGTGGCCTACCAGGAGCTCTTGCAAAGGCGCTGCCATTTTCGTGTAGCCCTTGATGAACCTTCTGTAGTAGCCTACCAAGCCAAGGAACTGACGTACCTCCCGAACGGTAGTAGGTGTGGGCCATTCCTGGATGACTGTGACCTTCTCTGGGTCCGGTGCTACTCCTTCTGCACTGACCACGTGACCTAGGTACTGGACCTTTGGCTTCAGTAAATGGCACTTGGATGGTTTCAGCTTCATTCCATATCGGGATAGCGCTTCAAAGACTTCAGCCAGGTGTTTCAGGTGGTCCTCGTAGGTCTTGGAGTACACGATGACATCATCCAGGTAGAGCAGGACGGTCTCAAAGTTGAGGTGCCCTAGGCAGCATTCCATAAGCCTCTGGAAGGTCCCGGGGGCATTGCAGAGTCCAAATGGCATGCTGTTGAACTCACAGAGGCCCATTGGGGTGGTGAAGGCCGTCTTCTCCCGATCTTCCTCTGCTACAGATACTTGCCAGTAGCCACTAGTAAGATCTAGGGTAGAAAAGTAGTTGGAGGTTTTTAAGGCAGCGAGGGATTCCTCTATCCTTGGCAAAGGGTAGGCATCCTTGTGTGTTATCTGATTTATCCGTCTGTAATCCACACACATCCTCATCGTGCCATCCTTCTTTCTCACCAGGACCAGGGGAGCCGCCCAGGGGCTGCAACTGTCCCTTATGACTCCTGCTTCCTTCATGTCCTTCAGCATGTCCTTCATGCGCTGGTAATGGGCTGGTGGAATAGGCCTATGTCTTTCCTTAATGGGAGGATGACTGCCTGTGGGTATGTGATGTTGCACCCCTTTGATCCTACCAAAGTCTAGTGGGTTCTTACTAAAGACCTGCTCGTATTCCTGCACGACCCTGTAAACCCCATGTTTCTGGTAGACGGGTGTAGAGTCAGTCCCCACGTGTAGTTTCTGGCACCAGTCCTCTAACTGCTTTTGGGAGGTCTCATCCTCTGTTGAGTCAGCTTGTGTCAGGGGACCTACAGGTGTTATGGCGTCATCTGAGCATGTAAACAGTTTGGCTATGGTAGCGTACCTTGGTAGTCTGGCTTCCTCCTCCCCACAGTTCAACACTCGTACAGGCACTCGTCCCTTGTGTACATCAACTACCCCCCTGGCTGTCAGAATCGTGGGCCAGTGGTCTGAATGAGTGGGCTCTAGTACAGCCTGGTAATCTTGTCCTCTGAGACCTACCGCTGCTCTACACCACATCATCATTTCACTCCGTGGGGGTATCACAATGGGGTTAGCATCCATCACCCGTACACTACCAATCTCACCGCCAGTCCGTTTTACCTGTTGCTTCCTCAGAATGATTCGGATCTCCTTTTGCAAGGCTCTTTGCGACCTGCCCTCAGCACCTTCAACAATCTGGTGAAGCAACAACAACACTTCCCCTAGGCAATTTTCTATGACATTAGTGCCTAAAATCATTTGCGGGTTCCTTTCTCTAATATCCGTGTCCACAACAATCAGTCCTTGTCCCTTCATTTCCTGCCTTCCCACCTTTATGGTTACCTCTTTGACTCCCATCTGGCCTATAGGTTGTCCGTTGGCAGCATAGATGGTGAGGGAGGGGTCCGGGGGTCGGAGTTCGTCGTCCGACCAAAACCTACGATAAAGGACATACGGGATCGTAGTTACCGGAGAGCCGGTGTCCAATAATGCCGGGGTAGGGATCCCATCCAGGACGATGGACAGGACAGGACGTCCACCCACGTACTGATCACGGCAGCGACCTGGGCCTGATCTTCTTAATCCTGAGGACTGGCCCTCGGCCCCAGGTTTGGCTCGTTTAAAGGGCAAGCCCTTGCATAGTGACCTGCCTCCTGGCAACGACGACAGATGGGTTGTCCAGATGAGTCATAGCGATCACTGCTCCTGCCTCGGGTTGTAGGACCTCTTCTCCGCATCCACGGGACGTCCTCTGGGCTGTCAGCTAGCAGGATCCGATGAGGGACTTTGGTGTCTGAGGGCAACTGCATTGCTTTCAGGATTTGTGCGACGTCCTTAGTGAGCTGTTGCACCTGGGAGGATAGTGTATTTATGGTCTCTGCCGGCGTGTTGAGTCCTTTTGCAGTTATCAGGGCCTGCGAGGAGGATTCCGCTCCTGCAGCCGTAGAACTGGCAGGCCATGCTGGTGCGACGGGGTCTGTGTCCACAGGAGGTTGGAGTGCTTTCACTGCCCTGTCTTTCAGAATGGCAAAGTCCACGTCAGGGTGTTCCAGGGACCACAGCTTCATCTGCTTCCCATCCTCAGGAGAGCGCAGGCCCCGCAAGAATTGTTCCTTCATCATCCGGTTTCCTTCCTGATCACTGACAGGGTCCACCAGCTTGAGAGCCCGTAGTGCAGCCTGCAGCCTGAGGGCATAGTCTCTTATACTATCTTGGGGCTTCTGACGGCAGTTATAGAAGTCCGTCCTCAGCTCTCCCTCTGTGCGGTGTTCAAAAGCAGCTGCTAGTTTGGCAAAGATGGTCTCAACAGAGCCCCGGTCATCATTGGTCCAGGACTCAGCTTCCAATTCTGCTGCTCCAGTCAATTGTCCCAGCACCACAGCGGCCCTCTGCTTACCAGTCATCGCGTGCATGTCTAGCAGGGTGTTGATCTTCTTCTTAAACCCGGTCAACGTGTCTATTTTACCGGCGTATTGGGGCAGCCATTGCGCTCCTGGGACATACAGTAAGGAAACTGGCATTATGGGGGAGATTTCGGCCGGCGCAGCTGCGACCGCGGCACCGGCACCAGGCGCTGCTGCGTCCAGCGCGACGGGGGCTGGCATCGCTTGGGCTGCGTCGCCCTGACCAGGGGCATTACCTCCTGCAGCGTCCATTTTTCTTCAAAAAATCTGCGCGCTCCCTTTCCACTTCCTGGGTCAGTACGCTCTCTGAATTGTGGGGATTCTGGGGCGGCCACACCTCTTCGTGGGCGGTGCTCTTCTCCCTCGCGCGGGCTGCAGCGCGCGCTTTTGAAGATGACAATATGGCGGCGGTTCAATTTTTGCGGTCGGACCTCTGAGGCACACGGTCACCTGTCTGAACAGGTCTAGTCCAAATCCTGTTCGTGACGCCAGATCTGTGGAGCCCTTCAGGTGCGGTGCAGCAGGGTACTACCCTTAGGGACTCCACGGGATGGAACGGTCGGGTCACAGGTAGGGAACCTTCGTTTTGGGATTTGCCGTGACGCCACTCTCAGAATTGCGGTCAGTGAGGACCACCACTGCAGGTTAAGGGATGCCTGGGGCTGATGGTGGGTGCAGTCAGTATAATAGCCTCCTGAGAGTGAGGCAAGCCCCAGTCCCCTGTGTATGTGTGTGGGACCACAGGTCGCAGAATGACTCAAACACAGTCCAAGTAGTCTTTTAACGTGTTTACTCACTGTTTAGAGGTCACGGTGAGATGCCCGGGCGACACTGTGATAACCAGGTGGAACCAGGAATTCCAGGAGGCCGTTCTGAGGGTAGCTGTCCACTCGCCCTCCTTGCACTCTTTCTGTTTGGGAGGATCCCTTGCCTGAAGCGTGGTAGGACTCCTCCAGGGAAGCTGTTACTACCCTGCTCCCCTCTCTCTGGCCCGTCTGCCGGAAGCGTGGCCTTGGTGGGATGGCTTCTGGCCCTGTCCCCTTATGGGCCTGGTGATTGCTGCTTGGCTCGAGCTCTGTGTAGTCGTGGTGAGGGCATGAAGTACCCCCCCACCTGTAGGTTAAGCAGCTTTGGATGATTTGCTGCCCGTACTGGGGATCTGTTTCCCCTTGCGTGCTCGGATACCAGGATCTCCGTACTCAGCCACCCCTCTCTCTGGATGTCTTTCAGGCCGACCCACGGTGCCCTTTCTCCCCCGCTTTCAGCTACTGCACTCCTCAGGACCTGTCTTACACGAGAGCCCCTCTGCTCCCTTCCACACACCTCAACCTCCAGCTCCCGACTTCCCTCACTTCCTCTCTGCCCTGCTTCCTAGCAACCAGCCTCGGAGCACACCCCTTGCTGGGAATTGAAAGTTAACCCCTACTGGCTACCCAAGGGTCCCCTCTAGTGATGTGGGAGACCTGGTCACTATGTGTTTGTGTGTGCACCTCATCCTGGCCTTTGGAGATTACCTGGAGGCATTGTCCCCGCATGGGTGCAATACTCTGTGGTGCCTGACCAGGTCAGGGGCGCCACACGGACACTCGATGAAGGGGGGTTATTTACAAGGGAGAAGTGTTTGTGACGCCACCTGCGGGTTGCGGTAACTGGTATACCGCCGCTGCTGTGTAAGGGGGCCGGGGCTGATGGAATGGAGCAGCTAGATGTGAGTCCCTCCGCAGGTAGGGAAGGCCCCGGTGCCCTCGTGGTGTTGGATGAGGTGGATAGTGCAGGAACAGTCTATGAGACCTCTTGGTGTTGGGTGAGGTGCACAATGCAGAAAAACAGGGGGACACACTGCTGGTTATCGTGGTGCTGGATAGGGTTGATAGTGCAGGAAAACAGGAACACACACTGCTGGTTATCATGGTGCTGGATGAGGGGGACGGTGTAGGAGACAGGGACCACACACAATTAGTAAACAAAGTCCTTTCTCACTCAGAGCTCTGAAACGCCCGTTCCGGTCCCGATACTATCAGTGCCACGTAGTGATCCAGTTGCTCTACCTTTGCACTTTGTGTTGAAGTCTGTGGTGAGATCCCAAGCCTGAAACTTTGGGTTCACTGGCTGTTTTACAGCCCGTATGTCCGTCCGGCTGGCAGAGTGGACCCTCTAGGGCCGGTACTTGGAGTCTCCGGGCCCTGGTTCGGAATCTGTGCTGCTGTTGCCCCCAGATCTTTTGGGTCAAAGAGGGTCGTGACGCTCCCTCCCTGGGCAGGTTAATTATCAAGGCGCCTGAAGCTCTTCCCTGATCTAGGGCCCTGTGCCCCGTCCATGCACAGTTCCAGAGGGATTTTCTGCACCGTCTTGGCGTCCACTGCCCCCTCTAGGCAGTGTCCTTGGCAAACCTCAGGTACAGGTCACCCCTGACTGGCAACTGTCCGCCTCTGCTCCTGGGTCATCACTACACACCCAGCTGGCACGTTCCCCTCCTAGCTCTCCACTCCTGGGAGCTCTGCACTCCACTTCCAGCTCCTCTCTCTCCTTGGAGCCCTACACTCCCTTATTTGTCCCCACCCTCCATGCTGTCTAGTCACCCCTGGGACATGGGACCCTCCCCCCGGTCTGTGACTGTCAGGCACTGGTGTGGGTGGTAGCTGGGATTTTCTGTGTTGTGGTGGTAGTGGCACTGAGTTCCCTGGGACCTTGGGTGTACTACACATTCCCTTTACTACTGTCCACAGCGGCATTAAGTACAGCTATTCACAGGTGCCGGGTAGTAACGACAACTCTTGTCAGAACCACCAGGTCTCACTGATAACAAGCGTTGTCGTCACTAACTGGCACCTGTGAGTAGCTGTACTGTACTGCTATTCACAGTCACTAGAGCTGTATTTTTAGAACAAGGACTAAAGGTACCGTCACACTAAACAACTTACCAGCGATCCCAACAACAATACAACCTGATAGGGATCATTGGTAAGTTGCTAGGAGGTTGCTGGTGAGAGGTCACACAGTCAGACGCTCCAGCGATCCCACCAGCAACCTGACCTGGCAGGGATTGCTGGAGCATCGCTACACGGGTTGCTGGTGAGCTGTCACCAGCAACCAGTGACCAGCCCCCAGCCAGCAGCGACGCACTGAAGCGATGCTGCGCTTGGTAACTAAGGTAAATATCAGGTAACCAACCCAATATTTACCTTGGTTACCAGCGCACGCAGTTACACGTGCAGAGAGCAGGGAGCAGCGCACACTGCTTAGCGCTGGCTCCCTGCTCTCCTAGTTACAGCACACATTGGGTTAATTACCCGATGAGTGCTGTAGCTACATGTGCACAGAGCAGGAGCCGCGCACACTGCTTAGCGCTGGCTCCCTGCTCTCCTAGTTACAGCACACATTGGGTTAATTACCCGATGTGTACTGCAGCTACATGTGCAGAGAGCAGGGAGCCGCGCACACTGCTTAGCGCTGGCTCCCTGCATACCTAGCTACAGTACACATCGGGTTAATTACCCGATGTGTACTCTGCTACACGTGCAAGGAGCAGGAGCCGGCACTGACAGTGAGGCTGGTAACGAAGGTAAATATCGGGTAACCAAGGACAGGGCTTCTTGGTTACCCGATGTTTACCGTGGTTACCAGTGTCCGCAGAAGCCGACTCCTGCTGCCTGCACATTTAGTTGTTGCTCTGTCGCTGTCACACACAGCGATGTGCGCTTCACAGCGGGACAGCAACAACTAAAAAATGGTCCAGGACATTCAGCAACAACCAACGACCTCACAGCAGGGGCCAGGTTGTTGCTGGATGTGACACACAGCAACATCACTAGCAACATCGCTGCTACGTCACAAAAGTTGTCCATCAGCAGCGATGTTGCTAGCAATGTTGCTTAGTGTGACGGGGCCTTTAGACGCAGGAGCTTCGTGGGAACATTTTTGATAAATTGGTGAACAAGGGATGGTGTGAGTTAGTCTGTATTCAAATAAATTATTTTTTCCTGGGTTTTTTTTTTTTGGTTTTTTTTTATATGGGGTTAGTAATGGGAGTGTCTGATAGATGTAACTCCTAGGCTTGATAACAGCTGACATCAACCTCCATTGCCCTGATTGCCACTGCACCAGGGCAACTGGAAAGAGTCAGGCAAAGCTCCAAAATTGATGTATTTACTATAATACGCCAATTCTGGGGTGGCTGCGGGCTGGTATTTTTAGGCTGGGTAGGGCCACCTAATCATGGACTTTCCTAGCCTGACAATACAAGCCCCCAGCTGTCTGCTTTACTTTGGCTGGTTATCAAAAATGGGGTAGACCCCACGCTATTTTTTTAAAATTATTTATTTATTAGATTAAACGAGGCTAATACACTCTTTAGTGCCACATGAAAGGCACTGAAGGGTGCAAGTGTGCAAACCCTGCTTTAATCTGAGCTCTGCCGCCTAGATCAACTGTCCCTGAACTGCTTCTGGTTCACCAAGTATTGTGCTTCTGGGTCTCATAAGACCAGATGACCGGCCAAGCACAGTAATGCCAGTAGTCAACGTGGCATCCCCGAATGTTTATTGGCTGTCTAACAGCTGCAAAACATGGTGGGGACTCTAGCATGGCACTCGAGATGCTCGGCCAAGTAATGAGCGTGCCTGAGCACCCCAAAGATCAATCAAGTATCAAGCAGAAGCAGTCCTGAGCATGCTGACTCATCACTAATTAACATTTTTGTTCACTGGAACTGAGGGGACAAGGCCGACTTTTGAAAAACAACTCCATAACATTATCCATCCTCGACCAAGTTTTACAACTGGCAAAATGCAGGCAGGCAGGAAACATTGTCCTGGCATTTGCCAAACCCAGACTCCTCTATCAGATGCCAAATAGAGAAGTGTGACCCAACAATTCACAGCACACATTCTGCTACTCTAGAGTCCATTGCTTTACACTACTCAATCTGACACATGGCATTGTGCTTGGTGATATAAGGCTGGTATCTAGCTGCTCGTCTTTGGAAATCCATACCATGAAGCTCCTGACATGGGCACAGTGATTGAGCTGATGTTATTGCCAGAGGAGGTTTAGATTCTGTAGTTATTGAGTTTACAGAACATTGATGACTTTTATGCACTCTGCCCCTGAGGATTGAAAAGCTTGTTGCCTAGAATCTCTGCCTTCTGGTAAGGGACAAGAGAGGAGGGATGGATAGTATGTCTCCTTCCTTCCTTTTCCCAAGGAGTAGAGATGAGCTGTGCGACTCCCAGAACAGTGCTCTATCATTTGCCAAAGAATCCTATACATTGTCCATAGGGTGTCATGTGGTGTTCAGGTCTAGACTCATTAAGTGTTACGGAAGCGTCAGCTTCTGTTCACACTGCAGAGCCTGACAGGCAACCCGATGTCTCCTAGTTGTTCAGCCAGAGCTGGGCTTCGGCTGTTTAATGTGCTCCGTTCTTCAGTCCTGCAGGAGCTAATTCATGGTGACTTGGGGAACTCTGCTAGGAGCTCAGGTTGCCATTTGCCAATCAAAGACATCTACTTCCTATATAAGGTCCTGGATCTTACTACTCAGTGCCGATGATAGATTCAGCTTTTGCTCCAAGCGATACCGTTCTTGTTGGTGAACCTGTTGATGGTGATCTTTGTTGTGATATTGAGTGGTGTGAACGTTCCCCTGTTGTGCATTATTTCAGTCCCTAAAATATTTTTATAAAATGTGCCAATACGGCCTCACATATGAATAGTAGAACATTTTATAAAAATATTTTAGTGTAGGACTGCCCCAAATGAGATTTGCCGTGACGTGGCGGGGTGGCTCAAGAAATTGCAATTTTTTGCCAAAAATCTCAAAATTTTTAGAATAAGTACAGTTTGGAATGTTTAGTGCTGGAGTGCACATTTAGTGCTGGCTTTTTGTTTTTTCTTCATTGAATTGGTCGGTGGCTGACCCCCACCCTGCTATGCACCCCAATTTGGGATGTATTCCATCTGTCTAGATTTTGGCGGTTGGTGACTGTTCACATTCAGTCATCAGGCCCTGTCCACAGGCTTTTTACTTCATGCAGCATTTGCTTGAACCTGTCCCGCCCACAGCCATGACTCAGTCATGGGTACGGGATTGAAATAGACCAGGTGAGTGCTGCTAAGAGCAGTTCTACTATTCATATGTGAGGCCGTATGGCACCTTTTATAAAAAATATTTTTAGTGTAGGACTGCCCCAAATGAAATTTGCCGTGACGTGGCGGGGTGGCTCAAGAAATTGCAATTTTTTTGCCAAAAATCTCTAAATTTTTATAATAAGTACTGTTTGGAATTTTTAGTGCTGAAGTGCACATTTAGTGCTGGCTTTTTGTTTTTTCTTTTTAAGGCTGTCATTGAAAACACAAGACTTGCTAAAGTGGTCTATATATGTTTCATTGTGTGAACACTATGTGGAGCTGAAAAAAAAAGCCAAAGGGTAAATGATAAATGTTTTATTCTTAAGAGACTTACAGCTGAATACATTCCAGGGCTAATTCCAATTTACATAGAATAAAGCAGCAGGGCATATGTGTGAGCTTACAGCCTTGGTAGTACTTTTCCAGTTGGAAAATGGCACAGGAGGAATAGCAGATGGAGTATGATTTGTCTTCTGCTTTCTACTTCCTTGGTAAATAGCCACATACTCTTTTAGGTTACAGTTGCTTGGGTACAACTTGGTGACCTCTAACACTCAGATATTATGTTTGAAGGTTCCAACTGCAACAAATGGAGATATGTTGGAATGGTGGCTTGCCACTCAGTCGCACTTATCATCATCTCTGGTGGTCTTAAAGCATCATTCCAGCGTTTTATTTTCCTGTCTGATACTCACCCTCCAGTGTTTTCATCCTTTTACGACGTCCCTCCTCAATCCTGCGGCTCCATCTTGCGATTGTAACTTCTAACTGGCCATAAGTCAGGAGTTATATCACAAGCTCCCAATGCAAGTCTATGAAAGCCAGAACGATGCTCACATAGACTTTTATTGATTTGTGACCTCTGGCACGCTCCATGAAACACTAAAGAAGCCGTCAGGTCACAAATCACAGGAGACTGACAGAAAACAGATGAAGATGTCGGAGGGTGAGTATAAGGGGTGCTTCACACATAGCGAGATCGCTACCAAAATCGCTGCTACGGCACAGTTTTGGTGACGCAACAGTGACCTCATTAGCGATTTCGCTGTGTGTGACACTGAGCAGCGATCTGGCCCCTGCTGTGAGATCGCTGCTCGTTACACACAGCCCTGGTTCGTTTTCTTCAAAGGCGCTCTCCCGCTGTGACACACAGATCGCTGTGTGTGACAGCGAGAGAGCAACGAAATGAAGCGAGAAGGAACAGGAGCCGGCATCTGGCAGCTGTGGTAAGCTGTAACCAGGGTAAACATCGGGTAACCAAGGTGGTTACCCGATATTTACCTTAGTTACCAGCCTCCGCAGCTCTCACGCTGCCTGTGCTGCCGGCTCCGGCTCTCTGCACATGTAGCTGCAGTACACATCGGGTTAATTAACCCGATGTGTACTGTAGCTAGGAGAGCAGGGAGCCAGCGCTAAGCAGTGTGCGCGGCTCCCTGCTCTCTGCACATGTAGCTGCAGTACACATCGGGTTAATTAACCCGATGTGTACTGTAGCTAGGAGAGCAAGGAGCCAGCGCTAAGCAGTGTGCGCGGCTCCCTGCTCTCGCGGTTATGATCGCTGCTTCGGCTGCTGTGTTTGACAGCTAAGCAGCGATCATAACAGCGACTTACAAGGTCGCTGTTACGTCACAGAAAATGGTGACGTAACAGCGACCTCGTTGTCGCTGTCGCTTAGTGTGAACCAGCCCTAAGATAGGGGGCATGGTACTTGCATTTAAAGCACCACTCCAACGGCAAAATAAAAAGAAACTCTTAGTGGTGCTTTAAAGTTCTGCTCCTTCTCCGGTAGCTTGCACCCTACTGGCATAGTTTTTTGGTTTTTTTTTTAGATTTTTATGTTTTTTTCTTGAAGGTTTAGCATTAGTTAAAAAAAACATATAAACCACAACATAAACAAATATGTGCACACAGCCACCATTATTAAATGGTCACACTGGTACGCTGATGCCTTAGGGCCACGACATAAAACAGCAATACACTAAAAACCATCATAACAATGTCTACGTAAGGAGAATAGTTTCCCCTTTAAACCCCATCTTAGCCTCTCATACAGCCAGATCAGATCTCATACTTTGCACTGACGAGGGACAATCACCCCGAAACACCATGTCTGCAAATTGAGGTTCTGATTTGGCATATATCCTAAGCCATACGACAAGACTCGTTTGAGGGTCACTGTGACTTTTAGGATTGCTACCTCCAATAGGTAACACAAGGGTTTGTCTTCTTCCTCGCTGAAGAGACAATTTGAATATTTTCCAGAGGAGCATTGCACTGGCATGCTGGAATGGCGTGTTAGTCTCCGTAAGGAGAATCGCTTCCCCTTTAGAACTCTGTGTAGTTACTCATAAAAATAAATTGAGAAAAGTGACAACTGGGCGTTACCAGTCTACTTGTCAATGGGATTTTTTCCTATGATATGTAATACTGATTGGACAGTGTGAATGTGTGTTGGGACACACCCACAGCTGGTTACACCCTGTTGTCAATTTATTTGTGAATTTCGGGTACGAATAATAGAGGAATTCTACCACTTTATAAGCAAAGAGCTTCCAGAATTATTTCAGTGTAGACTAGGGGTCCCCAACCTGTAGTTCAGGAGCCACATGTGGCTCATGGGCCCATGATGTGTGGCTCGCGGCTGTCTGCCAGCTTGGTGCCTTAAGACCACGTCTAGCAAATAACTTTGAACAGCAGGTCTTCAGATGGTCACTTTTGTGAGTAGCCCAGCACAGAAGAGCATATCTAATTGAGGGTAAGGTAGGAACCCCTGGATCTCGGTATATTGCCTCGTGATTTCTGTGGAAAAGCTTTGGCTGGCATTATACCAGTAATGGAGCCTCTGGGTGCCACTATTTTGAGGATGGTGGGAGCTGGATGTGGCTTGCGACGCTTTCTCAGAGCTGAATAGGGCTTACGACTCTCTCTAAGAGCTGAATGTGGCTCGCGACCTTCTCTCAGAGCTGAATGTGGCTTGTGATGCTCTCTCAGAGCTAAATGTGGCTTGGGACGCTCTCTAAGAGCTGAATGTGGCTCGCGACCTCTCAGAGCTGAATGTGGCTTGGGACGCTCTCTGAGAGCTGAATATGGCTTGTGACCTTTTCTCAGAGCTGAATGTGGTTCTCAAAGTCAGAGAGGTTTGAGACCTCAGATGTAGGTATTTACTAAAACAGACGAGTAAAGAAAGATGACCGGTCCTGCTCAGCACTGAGCCTTCTGCTTCAAAGTGACTACATGAAAATGATTTTTACAGGAGAGTTTTCTAGGCATCCTCAATGATGTGTACAGAGAGGGGGGAAGGTGGTCATAGTATCATCGTTTTAAGGTTGATTCATAGGAAAGAGACTCCAAGCTGAAGGTGGAAAATTTCCTTCTCGACTCCATATACGGAAGTTCCCTGGATCAACGTCCCATCTCCAAAGTCTAGTACTTGTGTACTATGTATAGGTGCTACTTTTCCTTGTAAGCCTGCCTGTGATGATAATGAGATGACTACTGAAAAGTGATCTCTACAGAACGGGCAACGTCAGCCTTTTCTGAGGTTTAGTTGCCAGCATAACGACTACAAGATTTCCCAATTTTGGGGGGGGTTACTGTACAATAAGTGAATCTCCACGTCTACCTTTAAGGGTATCGATAGGTGAGCAGCTCTGCTCTGTTACAACTCAATCTCACTTATATTTTAGACCTATAACTATTTGGTTCCTACCATACAGTATGTACTGAAATTTCTTGGCCGCATATGATTTTAGTTGTTTTTCTACAGCCTTGAGCTATCTGCTCTCCCATATCGGAGTCCACGGAGCTTTATCTCTTGAGGGCTCAGCCTCATTATTCAGGCACACTCTTGACGTGTGCCTGTTGTGAGTGTGGTCCCTCTCTTCCTGCGTATCATGCTAGTTATCTGTCCATCTGCCGCCATCTATCCACATTGTCCGTGAACTCCACAGACCCTGTGCTGATAATTCCATGTTACACAATAAATTTAACAGCATTTTAAGTGACAGTGACCTTGTTACCTAACATTCCTCGTGTATCAAGCTTGTTCCATCTCGGCCTCTGCTTGATATTGAAATTAGGAAATTTCTAAGAAACAAGAGTAGTCAAAAAATTGCAATTCGGAAGAACTCTGCCATCACTTTATCACCTGAAAGGAATTCCAGAAATAATGTAACACAATGTAAAGTCTTTAATTGACATTGTTGTACGTGTATTTGATTTTTCAAGGATTTAAAAAAAGAAAAAAATTCTAAGTGTTGCTAGTTAGCAAAAAAAAGTTTCCGAATATCACATCAAAACAATGAAGAGCGGTATGTCTGGTATTGCATCAGCATGTCATGAAACGCAGAACATTGGTCTACCAAAGGTTAGGCTGTGTTAGCGCAACTTGTGGAGTTTTTATTCATTGTGCATTAGTCAGAGGATTCCATCCAATGTGATTTTATTTTACGGTATTAAAAGGATTGTCCATTAACCAGACAACCCCTTCTCAATCGCCATGTTTGTGTCACCTCCGGCTATTCTAGCAGAGTTGGCCCTTGCTCTTCCGGGGCTCATGTTCTATTTTGTCATGGGAGCCCTGTGTCTAATCGGCGCCGGCTTCACTCTCCTGGCGTTCAGACGAGTCATTATGAGGAAGCCAGAGCTTCACTTTCTTTTGACATTTGGTATGTCCGAAGATGGGGTGAGTGAAACCAGCCCTGATTGAGAGCAGGGCTCCCCCCCAAAGAGCAAGTGTACACTCCGCTGAAATGGCACCAGTTCGGAATGCAAGTATAAACATTCTTATTTTACCGGTGGCAAACATGATTGAAAAGGGGGTTGTCCAAGCAATGGAAAACCCCTTTAAGAAGCCAGTCCCTCCCAAGTGACATTGTGAGAAGGGGTGAGGATTTAGAACCCTGACAACATATCATGAATACAGGGTGGTTCACTCAAATTCAAAAGCCATTTTATTACTTACAGGGAGGCACAAATCTTTGTGCTTCCCTAGGCCACCAAAACCGCCACCATGTTTTTAGTGATCCACTTTCTTTGGAAAAGCAACCACCTCCCCACCTAGTCACCCACTAGTTAGCATATAGCAAGCCCAAGTATAAACCTGATTTTAGGCAGATTCAAAAATTAATATGCCACAAAAGGGGGTTTGTTAGAAGTATACAGTGTGTCCACCCATATCCTGTCCACCGCCATTAACTTGAGAACGGCGGCAGCTATAGGCATAGAAGTGGTGTCTAGGTATAGTAAAGTAGCCATGCGTTATGCACTGAAACCACCTATAGCGCCACCTGGTGGAAAACAACGGAGTTAGCATTTTTATCTCGAAAACAGAACGAGATAGAGGAAAAAAGTGAATTAAAAAATTGTAGGGCATCATCAATTCAATACTAATCGAAACCTTACATACAGAAATGCTGTGATATGAAACCCATGACCCCCTCAAAACATTGAATGCTGGTCACGTATATGGCGCTCATTTAAGTTTGATGCTCAAAGTGGCCACCGTCGGCTGCAATGCTCATCTGGGCAGCATACTGTATCTTGCGGCACGTTGTGCAATATGGTAGGTGACACGTTTGCACAAGCATCTGTGATACGTCATCGTAGGTCCTGCAATGTTGGTGGAGGGGTCGCATACACCTGCTGTTTGATGTGACCTCACAGAAATAAGTCAAATGGGGTCAGGTCAGGTGAGCGTGGAGGCCACTCCATGCAGCCACCATACCCAATGACTTCTAGGAAGGTCTCCATGAGGTATCGCTTCATGTCCGCAGCCTTGTGAGTTTTACACGTTCTAATCATAGCATTTCTGTATGCAAAGTGTCGATTCGTATTGAATTGATGATGCCCTACAACTTTGTAATTCACTTTTTTTTCTCTATCTCGTCCCGTTTTCGAGATAAAAATGCTAACTCCGTTGTTTTCCACTAGGTGGCGCTATAGGTGGTTTCATTGCGTAGCGCATGGCTACTTTACTGTACCTAGACACCACTTCTATGCCTATAACTGCCACCGTTCTCAAGTTAATGGCGGTGGACAGGATATGGGTGGACACACTGTATACTTCTAACAAACCCCCTTTGTGGCATATTAATTTTTGAATATGCCTAAAATCAGGTTTATACTTGGCCTTGCTATATGCTAATTAGTGGGTGACTAGGTGGGAGGTGGTTGCTTTTCCAAGGAAAGTGACTTGCTAATCATATTTTCATGCCCCAGTGAGTGCAATAACATGATTTGCAACATCACCACCAACTCTTAAAATCTCTGTCCTCCTGGAAACATGCAGTGAAGCCGGGTGTACGATTCCTGGCTTCATCGGTGCACTAGGCAAACCCAAGAAGGAAGGCAGCAGGAACGAAGAAGGAAGCAGCCATCCATTACTACCAGCTCTGAAAATCTCATGGCTGGCCAAGTCTGGTATCACTGCTACCTCCGTGGACATGTGCAGTACATCGATGATCATACAGCCTCACCTCGCAGTGCCAGGTAGGTGGAGATTTGAAAAGAGCTGGTGCCAATGCCAGTCTTGTCATGACATGTCCCTCATGCCAACAGGGGCTTGATAAAATAATTAGTGGGATGATTAGTCTGGGGAACCCAACGGACCTACAACTAGTCACCCGCTAATTAGCATATTGTCACCGCAGTTCTAAAATTAATTTTAGACGTATTCAAAAATCAATAAGCCACAAATTTGGGTTGTTAAGAAGTTTTATTGAGGGTGGAGGTTTGGGTTTTTTTGGGAAGGTATTTTGCCGCTGTTATATCAAGCTGTGTGTAGAAGAGTTTCTGGCTAGGCGTTTATCCCTGGTTACGTTGCATGGCTCATTAAAAAGTTGGACATTGACTTTCAGGGTACTTATTAACTGTCTCTAACGTGGTACTTCTAAGTCAACTTCATGGTGGTAGAAGGCTAACTTTCATATGTTCTCCGTTGTAACAGCAGTACCATCTTGGACACCATTCTTCAACCGGACAGTGGAGTCAAATGAGAATTTCCCCATGTGCCAATAACGCCAAAATTTTCACTATCAATGGTTTATTCTCCTCACCTTTTTGCTGCTCCAAATGGTCAGAATGGCTCTCCAACCATACGTAGCTGCACCATAACACTCCTTCTCTGCTCTGGAAGAGGCTGTTTTTCCTCTCGAAGTTTGGCATGCCTTGCTAAGGCTAGATTTACATGAGAAATGGAACGATTTTTTTTTCTCGAGTAATTTTAGTTGCATCAGTTTTTACTAATCCTATCATTTTCCACTGGTTCAGGTAAACTGAACTTTTTTTTATTCTTCGACTCAATGTATCAGTTATAAATGGATGAAAATCGGATGGAAAATTGAAGTGTTAAGTCTTCCTTGTTTTATGTGTGTCTCAGGGATCCCCATGCACTTCAATGGCTGAATCAGAATATGTTTGTGCTTTGAGTCTCGTGGACTGGAGATATGTACCCGTCTTTTTAACCTGTGTGTATGGTACAATGAAACACTATGGGTCCATCAGCTTTTCGAGAAAGAAAACGGACAGCAAATTGATGTGTGAATGTAACCTAAGGCAGAGCGTTTCGTTATTTGCATATAAACTCATTCTCAACTCCACATCCAGTCATCCAACTGGTTTCTCGGTGACATTCGTCCCATGTGGGGCTTAGTTAGCAATGGCACACATCGGGAGACCAATGGGAAGAAGAGCAAATTGGAGGACTAGGAGGGGAGAGTTAGTGGCAGGACTGGTATGAGGAGAGCCAGGTATAGGAGCTTTATTGATGTGATTTTCACCAAATTTATCTGATGTGAATCAAATTTTTCCCCTTAAACGAATCTGCCCAAAACCAATTTTGGGAGATTCGCGAAACTCTAGGTAATTGTCTTGATTCCTTCATGTTTTTGTATATGGGGATCTGCCAAACAATGTTTTCATGCACGTCTAAAGAGAATAGCCAACTTCAGTCATTCACTGGCCAAAAATGGAAAGGACTAGAAGGAAATGAACCTGTGTGTGTTCTACAAGATTTCTACACATCTTTGTGGTTCTTAGGTCGGGCGAGACACAGGACCCCCAAACCACTGCTTCTCTTCTAATCGTCAAAGTGTTAATGGGGTTTGTCTGGAACAAAACCCATTACTCACCTGTGAAATCCCCTACTACTTTGTTGACTCACACATGTACTGCAAGGAAGACAGTGCTTACATCATTCATGTGACCACTGCAATCAATCATTAACTTCATTGAAATGCATGTATGGCAGCTAAACTGTACCGAGTACCTTGGAAACTTGTATTTGGGGGTGAAATTAGAAGTATTAATGTCTTTGATGACTTTTTTGACCCTTTTAAGTTTACTTACTAATCATAGCATTTGATGTTTCATCTTAAAGTGGTATTCAATTGATAGCAAGTAATAGCATATTGTTTAGCAAAAGTAAAATTTTGCCATTGAGTGAGAGTTCAAATACTTGCAACCCCCTCAGGTGTTAACTTCCTTAATTTAAATGTTAATTTTATGCTAAAAAAAAACATTTTTTAGAATGTGTCTCAGCAGGGTTGGGATGAGGCATAGGACCCGCCTGGGGCACTAACTCTTGCCTCCCTGAGGGGGGCGCACTTTGAAAAAAAAATTCCTACATTGCTGAATTCCTGTAGCCAACCAGCACATTCCTCTGGCAGCAGGCATTCACCACGTTGACGTCCGGGACACAGGCATATACCATAGGATACTTATTTAGGACATAGTATGGACAGCTATTTTTATACATAGAACATTTTATTAACAACACTCTTCTTTTTAAGGGCAATGAGTGAGAATATGCAGCAGAAGTCCCGAGAAGATGGAAGTCTGCAGAGACTAGCTGTGGCTGTGAAATGTCATCATGGCATATGGACAAGATGGAGATGAAAAGAAAGGGAATGACAACAATCAGAGATGTCATCTCTGGTACTGAATGGTACTGAATGAAAATGTTTACTTGTTAATAATGACTGTCTCAGTCTAGTATTATGGTGCCTAAATGGGCCGCAGTGTGATGATGGCCCATAACAACTACTCCCAACATCTCCTTACTGTTGTTAAGAACATATTGGAGGATAGGTTTATGCCATACAAATGTATATGGGGCTGACTTGACATTACAATTGATTGATGTACTAAACGTGATTGTTGTATTAATGTACTGACAATGCATCTGGTGACATATTTATGTACTAATTGTGGTTCTGGTGACATATAATGTATATGTAGTGATGATGGCACTGGTTTTATACTTAATTACTGACTGTGGTTCTCATGATGTATACATGTACTGATGGTGGTTCTGTTGATGAATACCGCAAGAGAATTATCATCACTATGACTAAAACACCAGAACAACCATCATTACATGAATACGTCACCAGAACCACTATCCATACAGGTATATGGCATCGGAAACACTATCAGTTTTGTTGCAAACTGTATTGGACATAAAAATAATTATACATACAGTATGGTTTCAATTAAACTTTCCAGCATTTAGCTGATACCCTATTGGAAACTAAACACCTGCCATTATAGTTAAGCTATATTAGTTTCCATAACTGTACTTGGGTCTGATATTTAAAATAAAGGATGCCAGGGATGAATATTGCAATTTCTCCAGTGTATTGTGAAAATGGTCCGCAAACAATGAATGAGTATATATTCTAGCTTTAAAATTGCACATTCTATTGAGCCCACCCCTTACTTTTGCTATTTTTTTTTGGGTGAAACAGGTAGCACTTCTCATGGAAGTGGTCATCAGAGCATGTTACCTAATCCGTCGGAGGGAGGAAAAATTGAGTTAGCTACCGCTGATGCATTTCTTTACTTGGGGTGCCATCAGCTTCATTTGCCAAAGGCACCAAAATACCTTGTCCCAGCACACTCTGTCAGAGTAAAATCATAATCCCTACAGTAATAAAAAAAAAAGAACCACAGACGAGAAGGTTATATGAATTCACATTTATTGATTTAAAAATCTCTAAACACTTGCTAGACATGCTCTTTAAAATACATTGGTCACATTTCCAAAAAGGTAGTGGAGTTACAGATACATAAAACTACAGCAGGAATTGTGCTGTACTACAATAATAAAAAAAAAATAAAAAATAAAAAAAAAATTTGCAGGTTATGGGGGTAGTTTTGCAAAAGAGTCTGTCTTCAATAGGTACAATCTAAAGATGACATATTCTTGCTTTTTAAGTTATATACACAAGTACATAGTATTATGACAAATGTATGGAAAAGCCGTTGCCAAAAATACAGCAAAGCTATACTTTATGGGAAATGCCCTGCCTTCCTGTTATTTTGGGAAAAAAATAGCTTTGCACAATGAATCCATGCCATTGTGACTTAAGTACTATATTCACGGAGTAGATAAGAAGACACTACAGTCGTGGTGAGATCACTCGGGTGAAGATTTAGGGGAATTCCTTGGATAAATCCCCTGTAGCTTCATAAGCGCTGCAACTCCTATAGCGATTCAAAAAGGAGGTAGTTTTCGGAGTAAGTGTGATCGGCTCCCACAGTATCTCTATATGAGGTAGTTAGTGAAATGTTGAGCTTTGGTTACATTTGAAAAACGTTGCGAACGTTGATATTCTACAGGAATTTTAAAAGGAGCAAAGTTTTTGACTGCAGCCCCACTTTGCCGTCGGACATATTAGGTAAAATGAACAAAATCTGCTTAAACTACACAAATAATGAAAAATTATAGTTATGTTTAGCTTCCTCCAATGGCAAAATTCAACAAATGACCATTTACAGTTCTTTACATCCCATAAAGTGTTCGGAAACTCATGTGCATAATAATTTGGAACAGTGCATTTTGAGGGTTGTTTTGTTTTGAAAAATAAAATCCTGTGATCATTGGGAGGTTTGTCCAATAAAATCTGATTTCTCCTCTAAGGCCGCTTTCCTACTGCGTTCCTCTCCCAATCCAGTGGTCAGGGGTTCCATCTGAATTCCCCGCAAAACGGGTTTCTGACGCATGTGGTGAAGGAGCCATTGACTATAATGGTGCACACGGAGTCACCGTGTCATTTACAGGACTATACGCCTATTGGAGGCGGACACCCAGACGTAGTATCTGGGTGTCCGCCTCCAGCAAGTGTATACTCTCGATAAATGGTGCACAACAGAGCACATGGTGATTCCAACTATAATGGGGCAGACAGAGTGACCATGCGCTGGGTCATGCACCAATTTTCGGGAGCATACACCTATTGGAGATGGACACCCAGACACAGTAGACTGTGTCTGAGTGTTCACTTTCAGTAAGTGTATACTCCCGAAAATGGTGCATAACAAAGCACACGTTTCATCTGCACCATTATAGTCAGTGGCTCCATTTTCGGTAGCATACCCCTATTGGAGGCGCACACCTAGATAATGTGTCTGGGTGTCCGCTTCCAGTAAGCGTATACCCCAAAAATGGTGCACAACAGCGCATATGGTGACTGTCTGCACCATTAAAATCAGTGGCCCAATCGGAGTCACTGTGTGCTTTTTCGTGCACTATTTTCAGGTGTATACTCCTATTTGAGGCGGACACCCAGATATAGTAGACTGCATCTGAGTGTCCGCCTCCAGTAAGTGTATACTCCCAAAAATGGTGCACAAAAGAGCACCCGGTGACTCAGTCTTCATCATTATAGTCAATGGGCCTGTTGGAGCTACTGTGTGCTCTATCGTGCACCATTTTCGAGAGTATACACCTATTGGAGGTGGACACCCAAATGTAGTAGACTGCGTCTTGGTGTCTGCTTCCAGTAAGCCTATACCCTTGTATACCCTTGAAAATGGTGCACAACAGAGGACATAGTGACTCCGTCTTCATCATTAGTCAAAGGCCCTGTCTTCGCAAAGGCCCTGTTTGCGAAAGGCTCCTCAAAGGCCCTGTTTTGCGGGTGTTTGGACAGCGCAGTGGGAAAGCGGCTTAATGGTTGACAATTTAAACAATGTATCGACCATTTAAGGAAATCAGAAAAAAATAGCAATTCCATAATATTTTGGAACACTGTGTAATATTTTAAACTTATCCCTCCCCCAAGGAGTCAAGTATGGAAATTATATATGGTCCTCTTTAAACAGACCATAATGAGACGGCTCCTTGGATGGGTATCTTTAGTTTGTGTGTTCTCTCTGTTCTCATTCTCAAACCCCTTGATCTTTAAATTCTAAGAAATGCTAATTTATGGAGTAATAAAAGAATATTCTTCCTACATGCTGGTGAATTTGTGTGATCACAAAAACTTAATTATTTTTTTTTTTTTTTTTAAGTCCATCATTTTTGTTTTTTTCATATAGTAAGATTATTCTTACCATACTCAACAGTATAAAAGTGCACCTGATGATTTTGGTAAAGCTCACCCATGGTGATTAGTATTTCAGGTTACGCCTCCATTTTGGAGGACATGGGAACTTCAGGGATATGTTCTTAAATCTATTGCATTCCTGAATACTAGTCAATGGAATAATTGGGTTCCAATCAGAAACCCTAACGGGGGGGATGGGGGAGTTTCTCGTTCGAAATTGGAAACCAAACTGTGAAGACCAGTTGCATTTTGAGTGCCAAGAACACGTAAAACTTGTGACTCTTGGCCGGTGATGGTAGCACAAGCACAATATTAGGCACAAATGCATTATCACATGCATCTCGGGCATGAGGTTTTGTTATGTGGTCTTTGAGAATGTAAGTGACTGACTCGGCCGTTAAGCATACCCGTATTACCAGTCAAAAAAAATAAAAATAAAGGCTTTTCGGCAAGTACAGTCACTAAGGGAGGGGAAGTATGCTTGTAGAAATGTGTGTTAGGGGTGCTTTGAGGACACATTTGTGCAGCAGCTGCAAACCAGCTATGAAGCCCTCAAAGCTAAACACTGAATGGGTCTATGACTTATACTATTAGTTAAATCAAACCAATATTGAGGCCACTCTCCTCTGGTTTTGGGAAGGAAAAAGAGTTGACCATTGGCTTTGTACAAGCCATCTCATAGACTAATCCCTAGCCTCATGCATTGATCCTTTAGGCAGACAGTGTGGTGAATCACTGGTTTGTTTTGCATAGATAAGGAGTGTGGGTTACGTAAAGTCAATATCATAAAAATGATAAGAGCATTGTTGAACTGTGGGATGATGGAAACTATATAAAAACTTTGAAGTTTACAAAAACCTGATATTAGGAGGGGTCTAAACCACCACTTTTTATCTGTTTTCCACTCCTTGTTTTGGCGAAAGGTCCTCCTACATATAAAATAAAAGTTGACAAACCATCTAATGTATAGAGGATTCTCCCTTCTCTCTCCAAAAGATGATGTCGTGGAAAGAAGGATTGGGCATTTTGAACTTAACACTAGAAGTCCCAGAAATTTCGAGCTCCCCCCTGAAGTCCCGAAAGAGGGTCAAATGAAATACAATAAACTGAATAGAACTAACTAGAAACTAAATGGCTAAACTCAATGGAAAACAACAACCTCCTGTGGTGCGACAGTAATGGCCTTAATTACAGAACAAAAGACTGTGATTATAGGATGTTAGCTAAAATCCTTGAGGTCATTCGACCCATCGCTGGGTTCCAAAGGTAGAAATGTTAAATGACCCCTCTCTGGGACTTCTAGTGTTAAGGGGCAGATAATCCACTAATTGAGCACCACTTTTAAAGGGGTTGTCCAATACTAGGACAACCACTTCTGATTCTGCATTTCCCCCAGGTAAAATAAAAAGCCTACACTCAACTCTCATATCAGCAACATTCCGGCAGTGCCACAGTTCGCGTTCCGGGGGCACACACGACGTTGTGACATCACACGACCTCCGCATCTAATCAGCACTGGCTTCTATCTCCCTGCCTTTGGACCAAACGAGCAATCAACAGGAAGTGAGTGCAACCGCAGCTACTACTTCCTGTTGATTAACTCATTTGGTTTGAAGGCAGGGAGACAAAAGCCAGAGTTGATTGGACGTGGGGCTTTTGTGATGTCACAAGGTCATGTGCAACACTGCTGGACCCATGCCGGCCGCGGAAGTGACTATAGGCTTTTTTGTTTTACCCAAGGACAACATGTTGAATCAGAAGGGCTTGTCCTAGTAGTGGACAACCCCTTTAAACAAACTGATGAATAATACCATCCAACATACACAAGTGTGAATGAGGAATTCTATTTTTTTCCCCTAGAACAGGGATTCTCAACTCCAGTCCTCAGGACCCAACAGATCATGTTTTCAGGTTTCCCTTCAATATTAGACAGGGAATAATTCCACAATCTGCGCAACATTAAAGAAATCCTGAAAACATGATCAGTTGGTGGGTCTTGAGGACTGGAGTTGAGAAACACTGCCCTAGAGTGTCACTTTAATTCCTTCAATATCAAATTTGTCCAACTGGGAAAAATCCACAATAGCAGACTGAGATTTTTTTGTTTCATTATATATATTGCTGTCCTTCTATTGACCATGAATGGATCCTTTAATTTAAGCCAATGGGATCTCTGATTTTTCTGTGATCCTCTCTTTAAGCCAATGGGATCTCTGATTTTTCTATCTTAACTCTTCCTTCATTACAAATCTTTGCCCATTTTACATATGCTTACACTAGCAATTTATCAAAAGGGGTAACTTTAAAAGCAAGTAACATTGTATATAAAAATTTTGAAGAACTCTTAAATCATAAAAAACCTCACTCCCTCCCCTAGGCCTACAAAAATCATGTAAGATAAAAGCACAAAAACACAAAAGGCAAAATAACAAAAAAAAAAAAATATCACCGAATCAAACAAGACAGTTCTACAGGTTAGAAAGGCTATGCAACATACAGATTCAGTCTATTCGGGGAACGGGTTTGCTTTATTTCCTCCAATTGTACATTGCACCATGGACTGGGAATACAACCGAAGCTGCATGAAGTAATAAAAGACCTCAGTCAGAGAACCCCACTGATGTCGGAAATCAGACATGACCTCTCTAAAGGGAATTATAGAAGTCTTAGTGCTCTTGTTCTTGACCATCAGTGGGCCGTCCGAACTCATTGACTCCTTATCATGATTTTCTTGACAGTATTTTAAAAATCACAATAAAATATGGGACTTCATATGTTATAAACGTGACTATCAGTGCCTTCACAATCCAAGAAAGGACGATAAGAGAAATTGACCTAATGACGTTCCTTTCGTAGAAGTAGCCGTAATGCCTGAGCTTGGCATTAGGAACGCTGTGTTTGTACCCTGTTTAAAGTCACAAGACCTAAGAACTTGTGATAATGTGAATAATAGGCATGAAACACTGCCTTTATGACCCGATCCCCAACGATGTTGGTGAAGACTATGGAGATGACCCTCTTACGAACAAAATGGGTCTCCAAAGACTAAAAAAAAAAAAGTAATGGCATAAAAGGTGCTATAGAAAATACTAAAATAATAATAGGATTTGAAAATCGTAAGATGCTAAATAAATGTTGTATTGTGCTCACCACCATGGGATAATATCCAATTATCATAGATGTAGAATTGGAGGATAACAAAAATGCTGAGACAAACAAACCCCACCCTCCCGCTCCCCAAAAATTAAATTCACATCTCATGATATTACTACTAAATATTTGTGAAAATGATGAGTGAAATTAATTTTACAGTTTGTTTTTAAATCAATTGTGTAATATTTCAAAATAACATTGGTGATTTTCATTTAGAAACTTAGTGAATTAAAAAATGAAATTCGGGCTCATTCAGACATCTGATTTTTCCTGGACCGATTTTTTTGTCGGGGATCATACTTTGATCAGTGTGTGGTCCAAGTGTCATCATTTTTTTTCTCGTACATGGAGAAAATTAAAAAAAGTTTCTCCACCTTCTCCTTTCTCAGTTTGTCAAAAGCAAACTGCACTCTGTCATTTGGGTGTGGTCAGATTTTTTTCCATGGATGAATAGACTTGCATTGTTGATTTTGCTCCGAAACATGGTTCAAAATTGGACAGGTCTCTCCTATTTTCTGTTGACTGCACAGTCAACAAAAAATCCCGGGCATATAAAACGGCCCCAAAAACTATCACTAGTTCGAGTGCTATCCGTGAGTATCAAGAACAGAAGAGTCCAGCTCACCTGTCGATGAAATGCACAGATCTGTAATTCCAAAAATGCCAAATAATTAAGACCTCAGTGCTATGAAACATAGCCTGGATACTAGTTAACGCATTTCAAGGCGTCTTGTCTCTTATTCATAATCAGGTTATGAATAAGAGGTATGATTACTCGAAATGCGTAAACCAGTATAAGGGCTATGTTCCATATCATTGGGGTCTTTTAGAGTATGAAATTAAAGTTAAGCGTGCCGGATACCTCCCTTTTTGGACCTCTTTGGCATTTTTGGAATAACGGATCTGTGCTCTTCATCGACAGGGGAGCTGGAGTCTTTTTTTATTTGCTGTTCTTGATTCTCACGGATAGCACTTGTACTAGTGAGTCTATTTCATCCTTTCGAAGACATTCCAAAGTGGAAAGACATCAACACTATGGAACATAGCCCGGATACTGGTTTACGCGTTTCGAAGAGTCATGCCTCTTACTCATAATCAGGTTATGACTACTTGAAACGCATAAATCAGTATCAGGGCTATGTTCTGTATCGTTGGGGTCTTTCCACTTTGGGATGTAACAAAAATTAATGGTGCCGGATCCTTCCGTTTTTGAACTTCTTTGGCAATCCAGAACAGGACAAAAATCGAAAGTCTGAATGAGGCCTAAGAGCCTAAACAAAGGTAAACTTCCAAATTTTGTAGACTTCAATTCAACCTGATTAATTTTACTGCTCGTTTGTGTATTTTTTTTTTTAAAGGTCCATATTAGAGACCACATCTGTAGTACGATTTACCATATTTTTGCTCCAAACCGGACACTGTAAAATATTCAACATTAAAATCAGGTATAAACTAAATTGCACAAGTTAATCTCAGCATTTTTTTTTTTGGCATTCTTAAGTTCAAACAAAATCTATCCATAATTAAAAAAATAAAATAAAAAAACACAAACATTTAAATCGAGGTAGTTTTCTTAGCTTCAACTATTGAAATAATTTCTCACCCACTCCCAAGAGAAAAAAAAGTATTAAAAAAAAAAGAAAAAGACACAATAAATGGCAACACTGTAACATTTGTGTCCCCTCCCGTAAGAGGAAGAGAATCCCTCGCTTAAAAGGCTTCCAAAATTTTTTTTTTTTAGGTCTGTAAACAACAACAAAATGCAGCAACTGCATTCATGTTTGTGCACCTGTGTTGAAGATAATACATTCAACTCTGTCAAAAAATAAATAGATAAGAAAGAGTAAAAAAAAAAAAAAAAATAAGCAAACTTTTTTTTTTTTCCCCCATACAGGGATATGCAATAGTCTTTCTTTTCCTATTCAACTGATGCAGAACAGGTTTCCAACTTTCTGCAAATCAGCTCTTTCAATTATTCCTTGGTCAATGCTTGCAAACCAGTCTTGCATGAGTGGAGAAACGCTTTGAAAAGTAGTGGTAATTGCTCCATAGGTACATTCAGCAATTTTCCTGGTTAAAAAAAAAAAAATAAAAAAAAAGGAAATTAATCAGAATAATTTAGCCACAAAAATTTTAAAGAGGTTGTCAACTACTTTTACATTGATCGGCTATCCATAGCCCATAGTCATCAATGTTTGATCAGCTGGTGTCCAACACCCGGGATCCCTGCTGATCAGCTGCTCTCGGTGCCGGCGGCGGAAGCAGGCAGCTGGAAATGTTCAGTTCTGGAGCTGCTCCGTCTTCTGATAGTGGCCAAGGTCGGGTACTGCACATCCACTTCCTTTTCAAATCAACAGAAAGTGGATGTGCAATACCCAGCCACGATAGTTCCGGTACTGAGCATTTCCAGCCATGGTAGTTCCGGTACTGAGCATTTCCGGCCGCGGTAGCTCCGGTACTCAGCATTTCCGGCCGCGGTAGCTCCGGTACTGAGCATTTCCGTCCACTTTTTGCTGCCGCTATCGGCACTGAGAGAAGATGATCGGCGGGGGGTGTCGGACCCTGGCCAATCCGACATTGATGACCTATCCTAAGGATTGCCCATTAATGTAAAAGTAGTGGACAACCTCTTCAAGAATATGAGTACAAAAAATGGCAATGAAAAAGAAAAATGGTTAAAAATGTTAATATCAATGTGTTCATGTAAAAAAAATCTCGAGGTTTTTTTTTAGGACAAAAACATTTTTCTTTTTCATGTATTTTTATTGGTCAAGGTCTCAGTGCACCAAAACACAACCTCAACTTGAATACTCAACATTGAGCAAGTGCTGTGTTATTGCCAATTCCTGTAGGCAGACTGGTCCCGAGCAGGAGGGGCAGACTAGAACCTGCGATGAGAATTGGCCATGACACTATGTGAGTACGACTGCACTGTCCATATGAAAACATAGGTGCCCACTCCATATGGGGCAAGTATTACCATACTGGCATCTGCCTTTAATATCAACGACCAGAGCCAATCGCCACTAAAAAGGGAACCTGTCACCAGATTTGGCGACTATAAGCTGCGGCCGCCACCAGTGAGCTCTTATATACAGCATTCCAGAATACTGTATATAAGTTTCCAGGTCGCGCTTTATAACGTAAAAAAAACCACTTTTATAATACTCATCTAGGGGGCGGTCCGGTCCGAAGGGTGTCGCTGCTCTCCGGTCTGGAACCTGCTGTCTGCTGCGATCTCCGTCCTCCTTCTACCCGACCCAGTATGGATGACGTGTCTAAGTCATCCACACAGGCCGACATTGCGGTCCTGCACAGGCGCACTTTGTTCTGCCTGGCCGAGGGCAGATCAAAGTACTGTAATGCGCGAGGAAAGGTTATAAACTGCCCGCGCATGCGCACTACAATGCTTTGATTTGCCCTGAGCAGGCCAGATCAAAGTGCGCCTGTGCAGGACCTCAATGCCAGCTAATATGCATGAAGTAGGACGCGTCATGCACACGGGCCTCAGAAGAAGGTGGACGGAGATCGCTGCAGAGAGGAAGTACTGGACCGGAGAGCAGTGACACCCATCGGACCGGATTGGCCCCCCCAGGTGAGTATAATAAGTGTTTTTTTTAGTTCTACACAGCGGCCTTGTCTCTTATATACAATATTCTTAGCCCATTAGGTGAGTATTATAAAGTGATTTATTGCCAAGTTTTTGTTTTACCGTATCTTTACCCAAAATAATTCAACCAAAATTTAATTTTCCCATATAAACACAGTTTAAGACATGTCCTAACCCAATCCTGGCCTCAAGACGTACAGAACTCGACTAGCAGATGGATACTTACCAGCAATGTAGCGAATCTCAGGCAAACACATCATCAGGTCCGGGAATCTGCTGGGTTGATGTGGATACCTAAATTCTGTGAAGTCCTGGCACACGTACCAATATCTCTTATTCAGCTGTTCAAGCTGAGTGATACTGCTAAGACCTTGGATATCTATTGAAGAAAAACAAAAAAAAGCTGAAAAACAAATGCCCACAAAGGACCAAACGGCAAAATAAATTATAGGCTAGAACATCCAGCTTTTGCTTGAGATTGTGCCAAGTACGATGCCATGCAAAAAAAACCAAAAAAACTAAAATGATCTCTACATTTTATGACCTAAATCATACATTTTGTAGAAACCATAGAGGCTACCTTCTTAAGTTAATTATTAAAAAACATTCTTTTAGAGTTTGTATATTCTTTATTAAAAAAAAAATATATAAAAATAAAAAAATCTTCAGTTTTTGATGAAAAAAAACAAAACTAAATACCAAAATTATTTGTTGTACCAGACGAACTGTACAAAAAAATGCAAATATAATTTACCCTCTGTTGTGTCCCCATAAAGGATATATAAAAAGTTATCAGTGTTTCCTCTTATTTTATTCCCTATCCTTTGAGGCTTTATTTTATTTTATTTTTTTAAATCCACCCTCTATTTCCAGAGATATGGGCCTTTTTATTTAGTGCTACTTATTCTCTACAAGGGTGTGTGGCTTACAGGTCAATAATAGAGTATCCTAAAGACACGCCCCAGAGGATCTGATACTCAGCACAAAATGAAAAGGGTCACATCTCTGGAATTCCTGCTGAATAAAAAAAACAAAAACAAAAAATACACTCAGGGGAGTAGTAGGAATAAAATAAGAGCAAAAACTGGCCACTTTTGACCTGCCGAAAGCTCCTTTTTAAATGGCCAGCGCATCCAGGAACATTTTATGTACCCCACTATAATATTCTTTGACCCAACTAATTTTTTTTCTGTGTGTGTGGCAGGAGGGGAATGCGAATTAAGGGAGATATGGGCCTTTTTTTATTTAGTGCTACTTATCCTTAACAAGTGGGTGTGGCTTACTGGGTAATCATGCAAAGCAGCCTAAAGACACGCCCCAGAGGATCTATTACTCATTAGTATCTTTACCAATAGTTAGCACAAAATGAAAAGGCCTGTTTTTCTGGAACTTTGGCTGAATTAAAAAAAAAAAACAAGTAAACAAAAAACACACTCAATGGGGAAGTAGGAGGAAAATAAAAGCAAAAACTGGCCACGTTTGATCTGTGGAAAGCTCCTTTGTAATTGTCAGGGCATTCAGGAGCCTTTTAGACACCCCACTAAAACATTCTTTGACCCTACTAATTGTGCGTGTGTGGGCAGTGCGAATTAAGGGAAATATGTGACTTTTATTTAGTGCTACTGATCCGCTACAATGGGGTGTGGCTTACAAGTTAATAATGCAGAGCATCCTAAAGACACGCCCCAGAGGATCTGTTACTTATTTGTATTTTTGCCAAAAGTTAGCACAAAATGAAAAAAGCCCATTTTTCTGGCACTACGGCTCAATTAAAAAAAAAACAACGCACTCGGGGTATAAGTAGGAATAAAATAACAGCAAAAACTATCCACTTTTGACTGTGGAAAGCTCCTTTTTATTGGTCAGGGCATCCCAAAGCCTATTACGCACCCCACTAAAATATTATTTGACCCTACTACTTTTTATGTGTGTGGCGGTAGGGGACGGGGAGTGCGAATTAAGGGGGTTGTGAACAAAAAAAAAAAGTAATACATTACTATATATATTAGTAGAAATAATTTTGGAATAGAAGTCAGGGGAAAAAAATATATTAGCTGAAGTCAACGGAGCTTCGTAATATCAATCCTAAAACAAGAATGACACAATATCAACTGTGTGTGGTCACTACATTGATCTATTGGTGTCAACATTCCCAGATAAGGCGAGAACAGCTGGCGATCTGTCACACAATCCTTACTTGGATAGGGCTAATCTACCAGCGCTGCTGCCTGTAATGCATATGTGATATGACGTGTGTCCTGGCCTTGGTGGCAGCATTAAACTTCTATTAAGTGGTGATTAATAAATGGAAAAATACGTGTTGCCTGAACATAACTTCCAAAAATTTGTTGCTCATCAACTGCTGCACTGCCCCCTAGTGTCATGGAAAAATCTGCCAACGCAAAGAATCACCAAACACTGGCGGATGCTTACCTTGATTCAGGAAGTTAATGGCTTTCATGCAAACATACTCTTCATTGCTCACTTTCAGGTGCATGAACTTTCGATATAGGTAGATGAGTCTCTCCATCACTTCCATGCCTTCGTCACCAAATCTGACAAAAGGTTAGTGCATTAATATCACAGACGTTTAAGGACACAGTTTTATATATACACAATGTATATATATATATATATATATATAATCTATATATTTTTATATATATATATAATAAATTATATATATAAAATATATTATAATAAATATATTATAATAAATATATATATATATATATATACACATAAAATATATATATATATATATATATATATATATATATATATATATATATATATATATACGGGATGATTTTTCATTTTAGCATTATTCTGCTTGCAGCTGGAAAAGTCTTAAAGACTTACCCTGGTAACAGGTCTCCTTTAAGTTAATGAAAACGTGGCTACTTTTTGTTTTTAATTTATGCCTGCTGCTCCCCTATTTTTAATTTTTTCTTAATCCATCATACGGTTGCAGAGTTATTGGCTTTTTTTAAAACTGTTTTTACCTCGGGGGTATGGCTCAGGGTGATTATGCATAGCCACGCCCATGAGGATCCTGTAAAAATGCCCAATATTTCTGGAGCCATATGGTGGAATGAAAAGAAAAAAAAATGGCATACTCAGGAGAGCAATGGGAATAAAATAAGAGTAAAAATTGGTCATTTCTGAAAAGTCCTTTTTAAATTGCAGCAGGTAATGAGCGGCGAACAGCAACTTCCTACACCAAGATCCGCTGGGATCTCATTGCTACTATGTAAAACTGTCAGGACTATAAAGCAGGCAAAAGTGAGTGGAGTGTAGGAGCTGGAAAGACGGAAATATGGTTTTAGGGTGAGTGTTGCTCAGCTGAGGTAGTTGTAAAAGTCACAACTACAAGAGACGCATAAATGGAGAGTATCCGGCTGCAGCAGTCCCCATAGCAAATGAAAAGGCTCAGTTGTGGATATGAAAGGGTTAACGCCACAATGCAACACAGGAACAAAAACCTCAAAGGTTCATTGATGATCAGAAGTTGATTTTTACTCTATGCAATTCGGAACATAAAAGCTCCTTCAGGATAAAAATGAGATGTATAACCATTTGATTTACTACTGCAGGACCTTTTTTTTAACCGAAACGCACAGAATAAAAATCTATTCTGATCTTACAGGAACAAAAACTTCAAAGGGTCATTGAAGATCAGAAGTGATTTTTATTCTACGCGTTTCGGATCAAAAAAGCTCCTACAGTAATAAATCAAATGGTTATACATCTGATTTTTATCCTGAAGGAGCTTTTATGCTCTGAAACGCGATCTTACAGGAACCTGATCTTACAGGAACAGAAACTTCAAAGGCTCATTGAAGATCAGAAGTGATTTTTAGTCTACACATTTCGGAACATAAAAGCTCCTTCAGGATAAAAATCAGATGTATAACCATTTGATTTATTAC
>NC_134361.1:189525221-189622721 GCF_048569485.1 Anomaloglossus baeobatrachus
GCTGATTCATACAAATTGGACTTATTCAGGTGGCTTCTGCCTGACAAGCATGTCACAATCACATGCCCTTAGAGGTAGAAAAAAAGCCCTCAGCAGCACAGAAAAAAACTAATATATATATACACACACACACACACACACACATATAAACAAAAGTTGCCTGAAGAATGGCCAGGTCACTTCTTTTAGCTGTTTCATGGCTTTTGAATCAATTAAAAAAAGAAGCTAAAATAAAAAAAAAGAAAAATAACGTGCACAGCAAGTTGCAATACATTGCAGTACGTATGTTAATTTTTTGACCATTTTTAAGCACTTATCTAGGTGGCTTCTGCCTGACAAGCACGTCATAATATCACATACCCTTAGAGGTAGAAAAAACTAATTATATATATACTAGAAGGTGGCCCGATTCTACGCATCGGGTATTCTAGAATTTACGTATTGTGTAGTTCATGTATGATTTTTGTTATATATATATATATATATATATAGATGTTGTTGTGTGTAGTTACCAAGTGTTTGTGTAGGGGCTGTACATGTTCTGGGTGTTGTCTGGGTGTGGCGGGGGGTGAGAGCGGTGTTGTATGTGTGTTGCGTTGTTTGTGGAGCGCTGTGTGTCTCTAGCGTTGTGTGTGTGTGTTGCGCAGTTTGTGTGGGTGTGGTGTGTTTTGGGGGGAGGTATGTTTTGTGCAATGTGTGTGTTGTGTGGTATGTGCGTATATTTATGTATGCCGCGGTGTTTGTGTGTTGTGTGCGTGCGGCGTTGTCTGTGTGTGTGGGTGTCTGTGTATGGCGGTGTTTGTGGTTCCCAGTGTGTGTGTGTTGTGTTGTGTGTGTGTGTGTTGGGGGGAGGTGTGCACCTCCCATCGTGCTCCATCCCCCATGCTGCGCACCCCCCATCGTGCTCCATCCCCCATGCTGCCCACCCCCCATCGTGCTCCATCCCCCATGCTGCGCACCCCCCATCGTGCTCCATCCCCCATGCTGCGCACCCCCCATCGTGCTCCATCCCCTATGCTGCGCACCCCCCATCGTGCTCCATCCCCCATGCTGCGCACTCCCCATCGTGCTCCATCCTCCATGCTGCGCACTCCCGATCGTGCTCCATCCCCCATGCTGCGCACCCCCCATCGTGCTACATCCCCCATGCTGCGCACCCCATCGTGCTCCATCCCCCATGCTATAATAGTTCTCCTATTATACTCAGAGAGGAGTATAATAGGAGGACTATAATAGGAGGAGTAGTCCTGGGGGGAGAGGAGTATAATGCCGGCTCCCTGCACATGTGTACCGGGAGCCGGTGTACGCTGGTAACTATGATACACATCGGGTAACTAAGGGACCTTAGTTACCCGATGTGTATAATGGTTACCAGCGTACACCGGCTCAGTCACGATCCCAGCATTGCAAGGTTATGTCTGGCGATGCGTGCGGAGGGCCGGGGCGAGTGGCCAATCCATGCGGAGGGCGGGGCCAGGCCGAGGCGAGCGACCAATCCGTCGGGGGGCGGAGCCGAGGCGAGCGGCCAATCCGTGTGGGGGGGCGGGGCCATGGCGAGCCCAGCAGCCAATGAGCTTTGTGTCACCGTAAGGACACAATTTTGGAGCAAGACAGACAGACAGACAGAGACAGAATAAGGCAATTATATATATAGATACACACACGCACAAACACACAAATAAACAAAAGCTGCCTGGAGAATGGTCAGGTCACTTCTTTCAGCTGCTCCATGGTTTTTGAATCAATTTGAAGAAAAAAAAAGCTAACATTAAAAAAAAAAATTAAAATAGTGATTATGATATCAAGTATTTTTAATACAAAATTAAAATCACTGCTTATTTAGTTTTTATTTCATTCTAGTTTTATTGGAGGCACTGGGGGTTGCCATGCTGGATTTGCTGTGTGTAATGACAGTTACTCACTGCTTTATGGCAGCCCTCTGTGCATAGACTCTGATAGTTGGAATCTGACCCCTAGGCTTATTACAGGAGAGCTCTCTGCTGTGAAATGGACGTGCCACCCTGGGCTGTCTAGATCACAGCAGAGGGAGGAGATCAGAGCCATCTTTCTGCAGCTCACAGCGGTCATGCTGTGTGCTGAACTTTTCCCCGTCACCCGTTTGGCCCGTGGGGAGTAGTGTACCGGCGCCGCCAATGCTACTGTCTCCAATGACACCCCCACACTCTCCCCCATGGCCTGTCACCTGTCGACCTGTGTGAGTAGTGTACGGCTCCCCTCCCTCCCCGGCCGCAGCGGGCGTGCTTGTGTGTGTGTGCATGTGGCAGAGCATTTTGTGCGTGCATGTCAGAGCATTGTGTGTGTGCATGTGGCAGAGCATTTTGTGCGTGCCTGGTAGAGGATTGTGTGTGCGTGCATGTGGCAGAGCATTGTGTATTCGTGCGTGTGGCAGAGCATTGTGTGTGCGTGCATGTGGCAGAGTATTTTGTGTGTGCGTGCCTGGCAGAGCATTGTGTGTACGTGCATGTGACAGAGCATTTTGTGCGTGCCTGGAAGAGCATTGTGTGTGCGTACATGTGGCAGAGCATTGTGTGTGTGTGCATGTGGCAGAGCATAATGTGTGCCTGTATGTGGCAGAGCATTTTGTGTATGCGTGCCTGGCAGAGCATTGTGTGTGCGTGCATGTGGCAGAGCATTGTGTGTGCGTGCATGTGGCAGAGCATTATGTGCGTGCATGTGGCAGAACATTTTGTGAGTGTGTGTGTGCGTGCCTGGCAGAGCATTTTGTATGTGCGTGTGTGTGTGGCAGTGCATTGTGCGTGTGTCAGAGCATTGTGTGTGCGTGCATGTGGCAGAGCATTGTGTATACGTGCGTGTGGCAGAGCATAATGTGTGCGTGGCAGAACACTTTGTGTGTGCATGTGTGGCAGTGCATTGTGTGTACGTGCGTGTGGCAGAGTATTGTGTGTGCGTGCGTGGCAGAGCACTGTGTGTGCGCGCGTGTGGCAGACCATGATGCGTGCGTGTGGCAGAGCACTGTGTGCGCGCGCGTGTGGCAGACCATGATGCGTGCGTGTGGCAGACCATGATGCGTGCGTGTGGCAGACCATGATGCGTGCGTGTGGCAGAGCATAATGCGTGCGTGGCAGAGCATTGTGTGTGCGTGCGTGGTAGAGCATTGTGGGTGAGCGTGCGGTAGGGCATTTCGGGTAGTCGTGCATGCAGAGCATTGCACCATCATGCTGCTTGATCACAAACACCGTATATACAGTGTTCACATGGTATATAGTATATACACACAATACACGGTATATAGTATATACACACGCTGGCTCCACCTCCTCTCATGCTTCTCGGTCACACACACAGTATATACACCGTGTACACACGGTATATAGTATATACACACAGTATATAGTATATACACTCAATACACGGTATATATTATATACACACGTTGGCTCCGCCTCCCTCATGCTGCTCGGTCACACAGTATATACACACGGTATATAGTATATACACACACAGTACATGGTATATAGTATATACGCACGCTGGCTCCACCTCCCCGAATGCTGCTCGGTCACACACACAGAATATACACAGTGTTCATACGGTATATAGTATATACACACAGTACATGGTATATAGTATATACACATGCTGGCTTCGCTGCCCTCATGCTGGGTGCTGTCACACACACAGTATATACACAGTGTACACACACACACACTGCGACTGATGACACTTTAGACATTTGTGGTCACCAACAAAATGGCTCCGCACTGTGTCCCTACACTTCATTCTCTCTTATCTGTTAGGAACACCCAGATTTGGAGGGGGAGGTGCCATCGCACACAGGAGAGCAGATTCTGCCCACTTTACTGCAGCTGTAATCCAGGCTTTTTCTACAGTGGTATTTCTGTAGGATTTCAGCAGCTGCTCCCCCTAGTGTTTAAGAGTGGAAAATATCAAACTTTTTAATTTTTTTTATATTTTGCTCAATTAAAAACAAATAATATTTAAACAAAACATTAAAACATTATTACTTTACATTTTTTCAGTTATTGAAAATGTTTTTTTGGGCATGACACCTTCCCTTTAATGTGCACAACAAGTTGCCATACATTACAGTGCACGTTATTTTTTTTTTTACCATTTTTAAGCACTTATTCAGGTGGCTTCCACCTGACATAATCGCATACCCTTAGGGGTAGAAAAAAAAACCCAAGTTGCACTTAGAAAACAAACAAAAATTAAGCAAGAACTTACAGGCTAAAAGTTACACTTTTTTCAAGTTATTTTTTTCCTTTATTGAATGTGATTTTCGTTGCTCTTTTAGCCAAATTTGTCAAAATGCTCCCCCTACTCACTCTGGTTGATACATTTTTGCTCAATACAAAAAAATGTTTTTGGATTTTTAGACTAAAATGTTGATAAGTTATTAAAAGTTTGCATCTTAATCTCCAACTGCATGAAAATAAACAAACAGAAATATATTATATATATATATATATATATATGTTACATATATATATCTTTTTATATATTATATATAAAAAAATAATATATATAAAAAAATATATTATATATATATATATATGTATGTGTATGTATATATATAAAAAAATATATAATATATATATATAATATATATATTTCTGTTTATTTTCATGCAGTTGACGTTTGCGCCAAACTCATTCTATTATTACTTTTATTAAGCTCACCTGGTTTCATCGGTCTCTTTCAAAATTATGGACATATGTAATATAATTTATTTATATATATATATATATATATATATATATATATATATATATATTTTTATATATATATATATTTTTGAGATATATATATATATATATAATTTATATATAGTATATTAAAGAATATATTATATTATATAAATTATGTATATAAAATATATATTATATATATATTATGTAATATAATATAATATATTTATATTTTATATATATTTGCACTTCTAAGCTTTCCTGGAGCACAACATTTTTATTATATATATATATATATATATATATATATATATATATATATATTATAATATATCATATTACATAATATATTATAATATATATATATATTATATATATATTATGTAATATAATATATTATATACATAATTAATATAATATATAATATATATATATATATAAAAATATATTATATTATATCACATATGTCCATAATTTGGAATGAAACCAGGTGAGCTTAATAAAGTGATAATGGAATGATTTTGGCGCAAACGTAACAGTCACTATTTGAACCATTTTTACTCCTGAAAAAAGGCGAATAAGTGATGATGAATTGGGACGTAATTTTACATTCTCCCAGAATATCTAGGAGTATCATAGTGTGGAATGGTTCTCTCTAGTTTCCTGGCACCAGAACTGATTATTAATTTATGTATGAAATTATTGGGTTTGGTGGACATTTCTCTAAGAGCCCCAATAAATAGTCTCTTGATTCACAATAGATATTGTGTCTGTTGTTATTACAGCCTTACAAATCTACGCTGCTTCAGGCCAAGAAAATAATATTGGAGTGCTGAAATTCTTCTTACAAGACTGAATGCTTACAATGAGAAACAGCAGGTGCAAAGATTGCAGGATGACCAGGTGCCGGAATCCCACGCTGAGGCTTCCTAATGAACTGGATCCTCAAGAGCAGCGTGCATTCCTCTAATACCAACACAGGACATTTCCCTGTGTCTTAAAATCAATGCTGCCTTATTTTATATTTCAGGTCATCATGGCAGACACCAAGCGCTTAAGAAGCGCTTAAGAAACTGATCATGAGATGTCAAGAAGCTACAGATCAAAGTGTGGTGGGTGAACTGGAGAAGAGTAGATAGGTTTATCACTTGATTAGGACTACTGTAGACCTATACAAGAGGATTCACCTTTATGTGAGCCCTGACTGATTGGCTGAGATGACAGACGTTTGGACTTGGCTTTCAAATAAAAAAAAAAAAAAAGTGATTGTACAATTTTTTATCAAAAATCACAACTAACAAAAATGACCTACTGCTTGTGACCTTGAGCTGGTCCTACATTACATTTAGAGTTTCATAGTTTTGAGGTTGAAGGTAGACTTAAGTCCATTGAGTTCAACCCATGGAAGTATGTTGACCTAACCCCACGATTTTGGTGGAATTGGCCGATCATCTAATATGTCTTGGGGCTTCTCGACTCCATTGATGACTTGTGTCTTGGAATGATCAAGCAGGTGGACTCCAACATGCTTGATCCTTTTGTTTCTTAGGGCAGTTAAGCAGATACCAGAGGTGTCTGGCTTAGCTGAATATAAATATATATACAGCCACTTCTGTCCATGTACAGTGCAGTAATTGCAACAGACCTCCACTTTCAAGAGTAGGGCCAAAATGCAACACCAGACATGGCCAAGTACGGTGCAGTCTTCTCAAGAAAAACAACCTTTCTCGGAATTCTGAAAAATCCCTTTAAATCACTATATTGCTACAATTGGGCAGGGTCTCACTAGACTGATATCCAACTATGAATTCACTCTTCTTGTATTACTGTTACAACTTTGTGGTTTCATAGCCAGAGAAGAAATGACCGGAATTAACAAATCTAACGATTAGATAACAGTCCAGTTCGGAGTGGGAGTTTATAGCAATGTGAAGCTTTCCTAGAATCAGAGTTTTCACGGCTGTTGAGCAATGTCACCAACACATAGAGGTGTTCTGTATGAATCCTGAGGTGTGGGAGTTCTACAAAGGAGCCACGAATAACAAGGTGCAGATAACTTTTGGGTGTGCGAGCTTGTTAGTGGCTCTCCGGAGCTGGCCAGAGGCTGGTGCAGCTGTGCATGAACCCACAACCAGCCCTAAATCACATTGTAATCTGGCGCCCCGATAAGGGTCTGATTATGAAAAACACACGTCGTAAATCACTGTGCAAAATACAAAGCCGTAAAAGCAGATAAGGCTAGATTTAGAGACAGACCACTACATGCACTGCAGAGACCCTGCCTCATTTCTGATAATTAATGGCTCAAAGACCAGAGGTCATAGTTGTAAAATAATTTTACATTTACATTAATGTGAAATCTGAACTTTAGTGATGTGGATGAGGTAACTTGGAGGGTAATGTGGCACGGCTGTTTTACTATTTTTAATCATGTAGCGATTAATTGTGAGCAAAAAGGAAGCATTCATTTCTGGGGTACAGTTATGGGGTTTGCAGCAACCCCTGTGCCACATGAGAAGCTACCAGTATTCTACATGATGCATGTAAGGCGTGATCAATAAGCTTTAATTAACCTTTAATTAGCCAACCTAGTTTGTTTTAGTCATATTTCTGCAAGTATGGAAGGTAGGTAACAGTCCATTTTGGTAGCTACCTAGCTTGGGCAACTCACCCTCCTCAGTTTATTGTGAGATGTGGCATTAACTACATGTGCCACAGCGAGGTGCACTGACTAATATGTAAGTATTTTGGTGCAAATAAATGAAAGGATAATTTCCAAAGAAGCAAGTTATAAACAATCCATTGATGACTTGCTGATAGCTGGGGGTCTGACCATTGGGACCAAGAGAGATATGGAGAACTGTGATCTGCAGATACCTGCCTTAAATGGTCGACCTGCACCCCATTCATTGTCTATAAGACTGCTGGAGAAAACAAAGTACAGTACTTTGCTTTGTCTGACAGTCCCACAGACAGTTAATGAAGCTGAGCGCAAGGATGTGCAGCGCCACTCCATTCAAGCTGTCTTGACATTGCTGAAGGTCACAGTGGTCAGCGGGCTGTAAAGCCTGCTTTACACCTTACAATATCACATACGATATTGTATGCGATCGTACCCGCCTCCATCGTATGTGCGGCATGTTCAATTTGTTGACCGTGTCGCACAAACGATTATTTCCCGTCACACGTACTTACCCTTCCATACAACCTCGATGTGGGCGGCGAACATCCACTTCCTGGAGTGGGAGGGACGTTCGGCGTCACATGGCAGCCGGACAATAAAAGCGGAGGTGCGGAGATGAGCGGGACATAAACATCCCACCCACTTCCTTCCTTCCAGATTACCGGCGGAAGCCAGCGGGACGCAGGTAAGATCTGTTCATCGTTCCCGGGGTGTCACACACTGTGATGTACCTCGGGAACATTGAACAACCTGAAGTGCAATTTTAAGGAAATGAACGACGTATATGCGATGAACGGTTGTATGTTCAATCGCAATCGCACGGAGGTATCACACGCTACAACACCACTAACGATGCCGGATGTGCGTCACTTACGATGTGACCCCGCTGACACATCGTTAGATTTGTTGTAGCGTGTAAAGCCCGCTTAAGATGTCCTCTGTCCTAAAGCTCTGTAACGCTTCAAAACCCTGTTCACATAATGTTCTGGCTTTATGCTTCGTTTGTATACTGACAAACTGCACAAGAAAGCATGCATAAGGTTCCATAAACCTGACGGAGGTCATAAGACATTACCCTTGCCCTCCATTCTGCTAATTACAGGTAGTTTGGAGATAGCGGGTGCTGGTGTGAATTCGACCAAGGAGTCAGAATCAGGCGAAAGCATTCACATTAGCTTATTCTCTACACGTTTCAAAGTATTCCATCTTTTTCAGCAGATGTGGATAACTTTGAAACACACAGAGTATAAACCACACTGCTAAACTTTTCGCCTGATTCTGACTCCTTGGTCGAATTCACACCAACAGAGCAGGTCACCCACTATCTCAAAACTACCAGCATTACCAGATTGGATTTGCAAACATGTGGCGCTTCAGGAACTGGAACCCTGTTTGATACCCTTAAAGGGGTTTTCCCATGAACAAAATTCATTTTAATCAATAGATCTTGGAAAAATAATAATTTCCACAATGGTTTTTTTTTTAAAAAAATGTTCCTGTGTCAAGATAATCTTATACAGTGTGTCCACCCATATCCTGTCCACCGCCATTAACTTGAGAACGGTGGCAGCTATAGGCATAGTAGTGTGTCTAGGTATAGTAAAGTAGCCATGCACTACGCAATGAAACCTCCTATAGCGCCACCTGGTGGAAAACAACGGAGTTAGCATTTTTATCTTGAAAAAGGAACGAGATAGAGAAAAAAAGTGAATTAAAAAGTTGTAGGGCATAATCAATTCAATACGAATCGGCACCTTGCATACAGAAATGCTATGATATGAAACCCATGACCCCCCCCAAACATTGAATGCTGGTCACGCATATGGCGCTCATTTAACTTTGATGCTCAAAGTGGCCGCCGTCAGCTGCAATGCACATCTGGGCTCTGCACAGCATACTGTATCTTGCTGCACGCTGTGCAACATGGTAGGTGACACGTTTGCACAAGCATCTGTGATATGTTGTCGTAGGTCCTGCAATGTTGGTGGGGGGGTCGCATACACCTGCTGTTTGATGTGACCTCACAGAAAGAAGTCAAATGGGGTCAGGTGTGCGTAGAGGCCACTTCATGCAGCCACCATACCCAATAACTGGTAGGAAGGTCTCCATGACGTATCGCTTCACGTCCGCAGCCTTGTGAGTTTTACACGTTCTAATCATAGCATTTCTGTATGCAAGGTGTCGATTCGTATTGAATTGATGATGTCCTACAACTTTGTAATTCATTTTTTTCTCTATCTCGTTCCGTTTTCGAGATAAAAATGCTAACTCCGTTGTTTTCCACCAGGTGGCGCTATAGGTGGTTTCATTGCGTAGTGCAAGGCTACTTTACTATACCTAGACACCACTTCTATGCCTACAGCTGCCGCCGTTATCAAGTTAATGGCGGTGGACAGGATATGGGTGGACACATTGTATATGTGTCCTTGCTCTGTACTGTGTAATGGCTGTCTCTGACCGTACAGGGACATGGTCTGATCATACCACATCTCCTGGGCAGGGGAGGAAGTAAAAGAGTATACAGATAGCACAGCATAGGATGGTAAATTAGTCTTTGAGGTAAAACATTTTTTTATTAAAAACAGGAAGGGAAATGTTTTACCTCACAGAAAGAATCAGCTATGACCCATGATGTAATGTGTTTATACTTTTTTGATTCCTTCCCTGCCCAGGAGATGTGGTATGATCAGACCATGTCCCTGTATGGCCAGACACAGCCATTACACAGTACACAGCAGGGACACATATATAAGATTATCTCAGCACAGGAACATTTTTTTTAATCACATCCAATTGTGGAAATTATTATTATTTCAAGATCTATTGATTAAAATTAACTTTGTTCATGGGAAAACACCTTCAAAGTGTTGCGTCTCACAAAACCCCACCAGGTGAGCCTCTTATCACCTCCTTATCTGGATAACACCCTACTGCACTTTCCTTGTTGCCTTAGCAAATTAAAGACTAACATCCTCCAGCACAGTCTCCAAGACTTCTCTAGTGCTGCAACGGTTCTCTGGAATGAAATACTACCGACGGCCAGTTTAAAGACCGGTCTATCACATCAATTCACTGACGTATCGTTTCTCAGTTGTCGCTGCTATATTTTCCTTAGAATATGATCCCATTTATCCATTGTGCGCCCCTCCCGAGTGATGCACTTAGTATCTGGACATTTGAAATAAATAACCTTATTGCAAAGATAGCTGGAGCATACAATACAAGCACTTTTTACCTCTTATGTCACCCCTAATAATTCCTTAGTTTGTAAGCTCTTAACGACCTATAATGTACATTTCAGGCATAAGACACTAAGGAAAGTATAAAGCGGTCTCAGTAGCTGAGCCTGCTTCATACAAGACGTTGACTATGTTACACATCTGGCATTTGCCTGTAGCTACAGCAACCAGAGTTTGTTCCATTCACTGCAGTTTATCCTTTCCTGTCAGTCACTAGCAGCAGTGTCTAAGTGACACAATGCTGATGCATGGGTGCTCTGGCTCCTATCAGCCCCCTGCCACATGATCGCAGGGATCTAGGGGGTTGCCATAGAAGATGGAGTCCTCCTGTCACTGCCACCTTGGTTCACCATTGGCAGTTTCATCATATACTGCAATACTGTGTTATATATACACAGTTGTAATGCACCAGGGCACTACAATCCTCATTGCATTGGAGGGAGGGGGGACTCACAAATATATACAGCGAGCGTCTGTGTGTTTGGATTATGGTTATGGGGAAAAATGTGCTGGACTGGAGATATGGAAGAACTTCCCGCAAGTATCCTCCTGGGAAACGACAATGGAGAGTTACAGTGCCATTTTGTAGAAGCCATCACTCGATTACAGGCCATGCCAGCACTACGACATCAGGACTTCACCGGGGAGCAGCCACCATGACCCCTATCAGAGTCGGTAAGCCATCCATCCCCGGCTACCACATTGGGAGAGTCTTGGGACAGAGAGAAGTTGAGAAGAGAAACAGTGGGTGACACCACCTTAGCAGCCCTTAGGCTAAGGGTAGAAACTAAGCATGTGGGTGATAATAGCGATAGCTTCACTCGTAAAAACGGATTGTATTATCGTGTAACGAAGAAGGACATCCGTGATGCGGTGACCAGGCAACTCACCGTCCCCCAGAAGTACAGGACACAGCTACTCCAACTGGCCCATGACATCCCCTTGGCTGGGCATCAAGGTAAGAAAAGACTGTTGGATGATCGTGACTTATCTCCCGGGCATTTATCCAGTTAATAGACTATATCGATGTTCTTGGACTATTTTACCCTCTGAGTGGTGGATTGTTTTATGGACCTTCTGGTTTGTATGGCAGAAAGGTTCTTGGGATTGTTCACTCATCTCTCGCTTTGTTGATTGCGTGATACCGGAGAAGGATCCAGTGACAATTGGGGGCGAAGAAGAGGTAGCTATAATTCCCAAGTAGGGTGGTGTGGTGGCTATAATTCATGTATTGTGCTGTGTAGTGGGTATAAATATATAAGCGCAACAGTGTGGTGGGTATAATACGGAGCTCTGAAGCGGTTTTAATTCATATAGGTGGACAAGTGTGGCGATAATAGTACGTAAGGTGGGAGCAGAGGGGTGATGTGGAGGCTGTATTTTTTAGGACAGGAAAGTGTGGAGGCCATATATCACTATACAGACAGTGAGGGGGCATTTTATTGTTCAGGGGCACAGTGTGAGGCTTATTTAAGCCACAGCATGAACAGATTTTTTTTTATACAGGAGGTCTTAAAATGACAGTGTTACTTCAAGGGCACTGTGTAGGGATGTGTTACAGAAAATCGAAAAAAGAAAGAGCTGTGGTTGTGATAGTTTTGGTGCTTTATTCATGTACTGATGGTGGTTCTGGTGCTATATCAGTGTACTGATGATGGGACAATCACTGAGTTAAGCAACCATCCACATCAACAGATCTGCTGAGCTCAGTGATGGTCTGCAGTGCATAGATATGATGTTGCCACTGCAGCTAAACAACAAAAACTGGAGCACCAGAGGATATACAGCATTGGATCAGGAGGATGAGTTAACTTCAACTTGTTTGTTTGCTTTTAACCTGACCAAGCCTGCAAGTATAAGATTGTTTTAATTTTAGCGTTTGCTGCTTGTTAACTAGATTACTGGCCACCTTTGCATGTCTCCTAGGCAAAAAAAGCAGTGCTTACAAACTTTTTGCTTTACATTTTCACAGCGTTGCCACTGGTCTAAACTTCGATCAGGAGGAGAATCTACAACCCAGAAATAAAGAAGGTGAGATACTGGGGAACCACTCCTGAAACACTATATTTAAGAAGATCGTCAGGCCACTGTCTTGGGGGTGTGGGGTTGGGGTGTCTGCGCAGGAGTCAGGCCTTTTATAATGTAAGTCACTCAAGTTTTTATTGGATCCGATGTTCAAGTATCCATTCGGGGATACACACAAAAAGAGACACACACAAACAGAGACACACACAGACAGACACACACACAGACACACACAGACAGGCAGACCGACACACACAGACAGGCAGACCGACACACACAGACAGGCAGGCAGACACACACAGACAGGCAGACAGACACACACAGACAGGCAGACAGACACACACAGACAGGCAGACAGACACACACAGACAGGCAGACAGACACACACAGACAGGCAGACAGACACACACAGACAGGCAGACAGACACACACAGACAGGCAGACAGACACACACAGACAGGCAGACACACACAGACAGGCAGACAGACACACACAGACAGGCAGACAGACACACACAGACAGGCAGACAGACACACACAGACAGGCAGACAGACACACACAGACAGGCAGACACACACAGACACACAGACAGACACACACACAGACACACACACACAGACAGACACACACAGATACATAGAAGGAAAGAGACACAGAAGGAAAGACACTGACAGAAAGATACACATACACAGAAAAAGAGACACAGAAACAGAGACAAACACAGAAACTGTTTGGATGTTTGAGGTAATATATTGGCTGTTTTCACAGTTACCCTGGATATTTATCAGGTGGCCTATAGAAACCAAATCTCTGCTTCTATTTTGCTACAGGTCATTAATAGGAGGCAACAAAGGACATTCTTAGTATAAGACAGCTTATGTGTGAGTTAATATGATTTCAGTGGAGAGGGACAGAGCGAGAGAACGAGATACAGAGAGAAAATTTTGCACCACTTCCTCACTCGGGGAACATTATAAACTATGTTTTGAGGGCAAAATTTAACCCCACGCTTTAGTTATTCGCCAAAAATCTGCATCAAAGGAGCTGGGATCTGCTCTCTTATTATAGACTCCTATTGTGGACAGAGAAAAAGACACACAGAGACACAGACACCGAAAGAGATAGACACCAAAAGAGACAGACAGACACACCGAAAGAGACAGACACACCGAAAGAGACAGACACACCGAAAGAGACAGACACACCGAAAGAGACACACACACCGAAAGAGACACACACACAGAAAGAAAGAGACACACACACAGAAAGAAAGAGACACACACACAGAAAGGGACACACACAGAAAGAGACACACACAGAAAGAGACACACACAGAAAGAGACACACACAGAAAGAGACACACACAGAAAGAGACACACACAGAAAGAGACACACACAGAAAGAGACACACACAGAAAGAGACACACACACAGAAAGAAAGAGACACACACACAGAAAGAAAGAGACACACACACAGAAAGGGACACACACAGAAAGAGACACACACAGAAAGAGACACACACAGAAAGAGACACACACAGAAAGAGACACACACAGAAAGAGACACACACAGAAAGAGACACACACAGAAAGAGACACACACAGAAAGAGACACACACAGAAAGAGACACACACAGAAAGACACACACACAGAAAGACACACACACAGAAAGACACACACACAGAAAGACACACACACAGAAAGACACACACACAGAAAGACACACACACAGAAAGACACACACACAGAAAGAAAGAAAGGGACACACACAGAAAGAGACACATAGAAAGAAAGACAGAAAGATACACAGATACAGAAAGAGAGACACAGAAAGAGACACACACACAGAAACGGTTTGGATGTTGAGGTAATATATTGGCTGTTTTCAGTGTTACTCGATATTTATGAGGTGACCTTTGGCAACCAAAGCTCTGCTTCTATTTTGCTACAGGTCATTAATAGGAAGCAACGAAGGACATTCTTAACATAAGACAGCTTATGTGTGAGTTAATATGATTTCAGTGGAGAGGGACAGAGAGAGAGAGAAAGAGATACAGAGAGAGAGAGAGAGACACACAGGAAGACAGGTAGACAGAGAGGGACTGGCAGAAAGCGAGAGATAGTGAGACAGATGAAGACAGAGAGGGGAAAAAGGGAGAGTGGGAGAGAAGGAGGAAGGGAGAGTGGGAGAGAGAGAGAGAGGGAGAGTGGTAGAGCGGGAGAGAGGGAGAGAAAAAGAACATCATTTAGAGAAGTAGAAAAAAATTCTCCCAGACTAAGCAATGTAGCCTGAGCCTTACAGCTACTGCATCCACTGCAAGAGGTTCTCAGAGAAGACCATACTTCAAGGAAAGCAGATCATTAATTTACGTGTATAGTGTTTTTGAGTACATGCAGGAGACTTTGCTGTACAGGAGCGATGACCTCCTAGGATAGTAGGAGATCTCTCCCAATTTGGGACTTGGGACTGTTGGAACATATACCACTCTATGCCAAATATTATTATTTATTATTATATTGCCATTTATTCCATGGTGGTTTACATGTGAAAAAGGGAAGTGCAATAATCATAAACAATACAAGCCACAGACTGGTACAGGAGGAGACAGGACCCTGCCCCCGAGGGCTCACAGTCTACATAGTAAGTTGTGATGCAGGAGTTTTCCCTGGCATAGGAATCAAATGAAGGGTGGGAAAATGATATCAACATAGTACATGCTCAGGCATATACCTTAGATTGTGTGTCCTAATAGGTTTTCATGCAGGGAATGATGATTCAACTAAATAAATTAAGTGTACATTGTGAAAAAATATGTTAGCGATAAATAATCAGCAGAAATAAATATATAAATATACAAAGTTTTCAGGTCTACAGATTGAACTACAGATGGAGAAATTACTGTTAAAGGTTGGCTCATCACAAGGTCTATAAGTTCTGGTGTGACAAACCCGGAAGTGGAGGCGGCTCGTATGCTTCGTTAAAGTGAGATGACAGATGTCCATGCAAGCATTGTGTGAGGCATGTTACACAAGTTTGGAATAGTGGCTCGAAAAAGGTGAAGAAGCCTCAACTTGAATATCATGATAAAAAGCATTGGCTCAAGTTTGCAAAGAAGTACGAAAAGTGGACAGTAGACAATTGGAAACGGGTGACTTGGAGCAATGAGATGAAAGTCAATAGTCTAGGCTCTGATGGGTGCAAATGGGTCTGGAAGAAACAAGGGAAAATGGAGCTCAAGGATCAAGAAACTGAAGAAACTGTCCAGTTCGGTGAAGGAAGCCTGATGATATGGGGTTGCTTCACAGCCAAAGGCGTTGGATACTTGTTCAGGATCGATGGTGGTCTCAGTGCTGAGCTAATATGTGACTATCCAACAAGACTAGTTACTTCGTACATAAGCACTATGGGTTTGAAAAGGACGACATAGTGTTCCAGCAGGACAACGTCACGAAGCATACGTTGAGGTTGGCGAAGAAATGGTTCAACGGCAATGAAGTAGAGGTGCTGGATTGGCCCCCATATTGCCCGGACCTCAACCCAATAGAAAACTTGTGGTTGGAGTTGAAGAAAAACCTGTATGCATCCCCAAGTGTGTAAACCAGTATGCACCAGCATTGGGTACGTGTAGAAGAGACCTGGGATCATATTTCGGTCAAGACGTGCATGAATCTGATCGAGAGCCCAGAAGTATTCAGGCAGTGCTGAAAGTCAATGGTGGATTTACAAAATACTAATAAAATAATAAAAATTGCAATGACATGACAGGAATCTGCATAACTAAACATATGCTAAATAGTCGAAAATCAAATTTATGCATGAGATTGCCAAGATGATTGTCTATAAAATTAAGATAGTCTCATGCTCAAAGCTGTAGATGGTGAGATATGGAGCCTGAAAGTCAAAAGTTCAAAACATTGTTACCATTTTGCTTGTCACTGTGTAAATATAGATATATTATACATACAAACATACATATATACATACATATACAAATCATGGCCGAAACTGTTGGCAACCTTAAATTGTCCCAGAAAATGACGTATTTCTCAAAGAAAACAACTGCAACGACACATGTCTTGTTATACACACGTTTGTTTGTTTTGTGAATTGCAACAATAGAAAACACACGAGAAAAAAAATAGGCAAATTTGAGATAATTTAACCCAAAAACCCCAAAAATGGGCAAGACAAAATTGATGGTACCTTTCCAAAATTGTGGGTAAACAACTTTGTTTCAAGCATGTGATGCTTGTTCAAATTCCCCTGTAGCAAGTAACAACTATGGGCAATATGAAAAGCACACTTGAAACCAGATACAAAAAGTGGAGAAGTTGACTCAGTCTTTGGATTGTGTGTCTGTGTGCCACACTAAGCTCGGAGAAAAGAAAGAAAAGAACAATCTGAGGACAAAAGAACCATAATTTTTGAAAAATATCAACAATCTCGAGGTTACAAGTCCATCCCCAGAGATCTTGAAGTCCCTTATTCCATGGTGCGCAATATAATCAAGACGTTTACAACCCATGGCACTGTAGCTAATCTCCCTGAACTTGGACAGGAGAGAAAAATTGATGAAAGATTGCAATGCAGGATAGCCCGGATGTTGGATAAGCAGCCGCAATCAAGTTCCAAAGAAATTTTAGCTGTCCTGAAGCCTCAGGGTGCATCAGTGTCAGCGTGATCTATCCAACCACATCTGAATGAAATGAAACACTATGGCAGGAGACACAGAAGGACTCCACTGCTGACACAGAGACATCACAAAGCTAGGCTGCAGTTTTCAAAATGTACCTGAGTAACCAAAATCCTTCTTGGAAAGTGTCTGGTGGACACGAGACCACGGTAGAAGTTTTTTGGTAAAGCACATCATTCTAGTGTATACTGAAAATGGAATAAGACCTCCAAGGAAAAGAACCCTGTACCTACAGTCAAATTATTATACTTACAGAGTCTCCCGTGTGGCTGTCACATTGCTTCCAGGTCTGCTCATTAACTCTCATACATATCCACTGCTTCCCCCACCCAGTCAGTCCCGATGTCTGCAATAGTCCCCAGCTGTGTGCTTATCTTGGTTGTGTATCAAGGTTAATCGTGGTTACGATTAAAGGCCCAGTCACACACAACGACTTACCAGCGATCCCGAAAACGATGCGACCTGATAGGGATCGCAGGTAAGTCGCTGGGAGGTCGCAGGTGAGATGTCACACAGTCAGATCTTACCAGCGATGCAGGAACAATACAGGTCGCAGTGGCGACCTGTATAACGATCTCAGCAGTCACTGTGATCCTGTCACACAGCGTCAAACACAGCGATGTGTCCGGCCCAGCAGGACATCGCCTTTGAAGAAAATGACCTGGACCATTCAGCAACGACTAGCGATCTCACAGCAGGGGCCTTATCGCTGGTAAGTGTCACACATAACGAGATCGCTAACGGGATCGCTACTGCGTCACCAAAACGGTGACTCAGCTGCGATCTCGCTAGCGATCTCGTTATGTGTGACAGTACCTTAAGAAGCATATAGCCTTGTCCGCATTAGGGTATATTTTTGCTACCCATTTGTCTTTTTTACAAGTGATGTTTTTTTATACAATAAAAGCCTATCCTTTTTTGAAGAGCCAGATTTTCTCGGGATTTTTTTCTCATAGACTCCTACCCATAACTAATCTAGGGCTTAGTGGCAGCTCTGAGCGATCATTAACCCCTTCTAATACCATGATTGCCGGCACACCAGGGCAATAGGCATGAGCCAGGTAAAGCGCCAGAATTGTCGCATCTAATGGATATGACAATTATGGGGCAGCTGCTGGCTGAAAGTTTTAGAATTAGGGAGGGTGGGGGGGTGCAATAATCATGGGGACTGCAGCCTGTAGCTGTCTGCTTTGGGTATTACAATATGGGGGTTACCTGAACCCATTTCTGGAAATGTATTTTTAAACCACTACAGAGACGTAAACAGCGTGTGTGATTCCATCCAATCGCAGACACTGACTCACAGGGTAGGTGCGCCGACTGACTGCAACCAAACACAAGAGGTCGGGAAAGCAGTGAATATGTATGAAAGCTAATGATTAGACCCGGAAGAAGTGTAAGGCTGCTTTCACACATCCGGCTTTTGCAATGCGGCACAATCCGGCACTTTGCAGGAAAACCGCAACCGTTTTTTTTTTGCTGCCGGTTGCGTTTTTCCTGCATAGACTTTAATTAGTGCCGCATTGTGCCGCATGGGCTTGCGTTCGGTCCGGTTTTTGCCGCATGCGGCAGATTTAGCCGATGCGGCGGCCGGATGGAACGTTCCCTGGCACGTTTTTTGCTCCGGCAAAAAAAAACCGCATCGCGCCGCATCCGGCCGATGCGGCGCTTTTCCCAATGCATCCCTATGGATGCCGGATGCGGCGCGATGCGGCAAAAACCGCATCCGGCCGCCGCATGCGGTTTTTGCCACTGCGCATGCTCAGTAGCATGCCGCAAGCGGCAAAAACCGGACCGGCCGCATGTAAAAAACTTATGCAAAGGATGCGGTGTTTTCACCGCATCCGTTGCATAGGCTTCACAGCCGGATTGAGCCGCACAGCTCAAACCGGATGTGTGAAAGCAGCCTTACAGCTGCGGGGAAGGTTGGTAAGTGTAACGCTCCTGCTTTATTCAATATATTTATTTTTTTTTATTTTTTTTTTTCATTTCTAGAATTTGCTAGGTGGCCGAACCTGAACCGAAACACTGACTTTGCTGACAAGTCAGTGTTCAGGGTCCGTTTACAGTTTGGGCTCGCCCATCACTAGTCATAGGTCTTCCAGCAGAACAGTGACTCCAAACATACAGTGCTTCAAGAAGGCCCCAGAAATGGATGGAAACAAAGCGCTGGAGAGATCTGAAGTGGCAGCAATGAGTCCGGATCTAAATCCCATTGACACTTGTGAAGAGATCCTAAAATGGCTGTTGGGAGAAGAGAAGACGCCTTCAAATTTGGGAGACCTGGAGACGTTTATAAAGAAGAGTCCAAAATTCCAGGTGAGAGACGTAAAAAGCTTGTGGACGATTATAGGAAGCGATTGATTGCAGTTACAGTGGGTACGGAAAGTATTCAGACCCCTTTATATTTTTCACTTTGTTTCATTGCAGCCATTTGATAAATTAAAAAAAGTTCATTTTTTCTCATTAATGTACACTCTGCACCCCATCCCCCATCTTGTCAGAAAAAAAATGGAAAAATTTAGCAAATTTATTTAACAATAAAAACTGAAATATCACATTGTCATAAGTATTCAGACCCTTTGCTCAGACACTCATATTTAAGTCCCATGTTGTCCATTTCCTTGTGATCCTCCTTGAAATGGTTCTACTCCTTCATTGGAGTCCAGATGTGTTTAATTAAACTGACAGGACTTGATTTGGAAAGGTGCACACCTGTCTATATAAGAGCTCACAGCTCACAGTGCATGTCACACCAAATGAGAATTATGAAGTCAAAGGAACTGCCCAAGGAGCAGAGCCAGCATCGTGGCAAGGCACAGATCTGGCCAAGGTTACAAAAGAATTTCTGCAGTACACAAGGTACCTAAGAGCACAGTGGCCTCCATAATTCTTAAATGGAAGAAGTTTGGGACCACCAGAACTCTTCCTAGACCTGGCCGTCCAGCCCAACTGAGCAATCGTGGGAGAAGAGCCTTGGTGAAAGAGGTAAAGAAGAACCCCAAGATCACTGCGGCTGAGCTCCAGAGATGCAGTAGAGAGATGGGAGAAAGTTCCACAAAGTCAACTATCACTGCAGCCTCCACCAGTCAGACCTTTATGGCAGAGTGGCCCAACGGAAGCCTCTCCTCAGTGCAAGACATATGAAAGCCTGCATAGAGTTTGCACAAAAAACACATGAAGGACTCCCAGACTATGAGAAATAAGATTCTCTAGTCTGATGAAATGATAGAACTTTCTGGTGATAATTCTAAGCGGTATGTGTGGAGAAAACCAGGCACTGCTCATCACCTGCCCAATACAATCCCAACAGTGAAACATGGTGGTGACAGCATCATGCTATGGGGGTGTTTTTCAGCTGCAGGGACAGGACGACTGGTTGCAATTGAAGGAAAGTTCAATGCGGCCAAGTAAAGAGATGTCCTGGAAGAAAACCTCTTCTAGAGTACTCTAGACCTCAGACTTGGCCGAAGGTTCACCTTCCAACAAGACAATGACCCTAAGCACACAGCTAAAATAACAAAGGAGTGGCTTCAGAACAACTCTGTGACCATTCTTGACCGGCCCAGCCAGAGCCCTGACCTAAACCCAATTGAGCATCCCTAGAGAGACCTGAAAATGACGTCCACCAACGTTCACCATCCAACCTGACGGAACTGGAGAGGATCTGCAAGGAAATATGGCAGAGGATCCTCAAATCCAGGATCCCAAGAAGACTCATGGCTGTACGAGCTCAAATGGGAGGGTGCTTCTACTCAATGCTGAGCAAAGGGTCTCAATACTTTTGACCATGTGATATTTCAGTTTTTCTTGTTTAATAAATTTGCAAAAAATTCTACATTTCTGTTATTTTATCTGTCAAGATGCGGGATGTGGAGCAGAGTGTACATTAATGAGGAAAAAAATGAACTTTTTTGAATTTACCAAATGGCTGCAGTGAAACAAAGTGAAAAATTTAAAGGGGTCTGAATACTTTCCGTATCCACTGTCTTTATTACAAAGGGTGTGCAGCCAAATATTAAGTTGAAGGTGCAAACAATTTTGTCAAGACCATATTTGGGGTTTTGTGTAAAATTGTAAAATTATGTCCAAGTTGGATTTTTCGTTCTATTTTTTTGGTGTTGTACCAACACACACAGAGAAAATAAACATGTGTATAACAAAACGTGCAATTGCAATAGTTATCTAGGAGAAATACTTTACTTTCTGAGAAGGGTGCCAACATTTTTAAATAAGAAAAATATACATTTATATTATATATATATATATATATATATATAAAATATATATATACGGTATATATATATATATATATATATATATATATATATATATATATATATATATATATATATATAGTATATAGATAAAATATATGTTCCAGAATGTGATATGATTACTGTATATTTGAATAAATGTTGATTTTATTTTTTTTGTTCAAAAATAAGTGTAGATTATTTTTCATGAAAAAAAGACGACATCCCTGAAAATAAGCCCTAGCCTACCTTTCGAAGCAAGAAAAATAATATAAGACCCCATCTTATTTGTGGAGAAACAAAGTACTACATATTAACTAAAGTCAAGCTATTATCATAAAATAACCTATTGTCTAAATTAGATTTTTGTATGTATTACATGTATTTTTAAAACATTTTTGTACATTTTTATCTTCCTATTATGATCTTTATAAAAAAAAAAAATAAATAAATTTTCACAGTGGCCAATGGGGAAATTTTCAGCCTGGGCATCTCCGTGCTGAATTGGGATCTAATCCGATCCGTCCATCGTAGGAGTTGATGAGCGGACCACATTTCTGATTTTTGACTAATGATTGAGGTTTCCAGTCCACACAGGCTACAATTTCCCATATACTGGTTATGATGATGTATTAGTAGGAACTATTGGTGGTTTTGGGCACTCACCTATGCAGCTCTGCTTCGGATGGGGAGTATTTCGATGTGACATCTGCCAGATCCCCGAAGATCTGTTTGTTGTAAGTAGTCAGTGAGGACAGCAATATTAACTCCTGCCATGTAGTACTCAGTAGGCATGTGTAATCTTGAATGGTAAGATCGCAGTAAAATGGCAACTTCTTCACCCATGAGATCTGACGAAACAGGAGCTCATCTGCAAGGCGGCACAGCAAGGCGAACAGCTCCGGATGAGTAACCCTGTACCTGTGCATGGAGAAACAAAGGGCCAACAGGTTATAAGAAAAGAGCAGAAAATGGAAAAAAAAGTGTGTCCAAAACCAGGACTAACTGCCAAGGTAGCAGCGTAGTGCACCACCCACCGCCAAGTAGAGGGGAGGAGTAACTAAAACTTTTCTAAAGTTGATTCCTTTACCACTCTCTTGGCATGGGGGGGAACAAGACCTCCCTTTGTAATCCCACTGATCATACATCGATCACCTACTTTGAGGATAGCTGATAAATATTGTTTGTTAAAATAACTCCTTTAAACAAGCCTTATACATTAGAAAGTGTTTTGGGGCTAGCGGCTCAGATCGGAACCCCGACTCACGTGTACACTTGGCGCGTGTGCATGTCATCTAGGCAGGGAGAAAGGAGCAAAGCTTTCCCCACCCCCAACATACATCAGACAGCGGTTGGCCAAACTAGTCTTCCGCCGGCTGCTGACTCTCCCATACACACGAGCACTCCGGTTTTCTCCAACAGCCGCCGCCAGACATCTCCGATTGTAGATAACCTCATTGAGAACAAAATTAATGTCAGTCTGAAACTGGCCATACTGGATCTTCATGTACCCCGATAATCATGACAGGTGCCCCAACACACATTAGACTTTAGGCCGAAGACGCGATGTTGGCAGGTTTGGCTGACATTACTCTAATATCTACGAGGACCTTACATCACAGTTTTTTATGGTTGTTAATTATATATATACATATGTATAGCAGTATAATACTAGGTGTAATCTGTTATTTTCCACGATTTTTTGTCTTCAGGGACTTAAGTGCGCACTTACACAGCAAATAAGGCAGATACAGGCCATAAGAGAGCAGGGTTGGTCTCCGGCACTAACCTCTGTGTGTCTGCATCAACTGAGTACATACCCAGTCATGCACATTTCACAGCTATAAGTGGACCCAAGCACCACTTTAGTGTAGCCCAGCGCCATGCCTTGAGCTGCAATTTCCCCTGTGTCGACCACCCACTCCTAAATTTCAGTGTTTAGAGAACAGCAGCTGGCAATGATTTGACTGCTGCGCTCTGCACACTAAGTAGGAGTGAGTGTTCACAGCAGATCGGGCACGAGGGATGCGGTGGCGACTTCTTGCAGCAGTGAAAAGAGCTTGGGCAGCCTGGTATTTTTTAGCACATGGCAGGCAGCCCGATCTCCTCTTGCCACTGGAAGAAGTCACGACCGCAGTCCTGGTGCTGGACTTGCTGTCACCACTGACCACTGCTTACAGTAGGCAGAGTGCAGCAGTCAACTTATTGCTGGCCGCTGCGCTCTTGACACTCTAATTAGGAGTGGTCAACAAATGGAAAATTGCAGCTAAAGGCATGGTGCTGGGCTACAATAAAATGGCGCTTGGCTCCACTTACAGCTGTGAACTATAACTGGGGATGTGCACAACTGATGTACAGTTCACAGCTGTAAATGGAGCTTAGCGCCATTTTATTGTAGCTCAGCACCATGCCTTGAGCTGCAATATCCCCTTTTTTGACCACCCGATCCAAATGAGTGCAACAGCTGGCATGATATGACTGCTGCACTCTGCACACTAAGTAAGAGTGAGCATTGACAGCAGATCAGGCAGGAGGGATGCGATGGTGACCTCTTGTAGCAGTAAGAACAGCTCGGGCAGCCTGGTATTGGTAGCACAATGGCAGGCAGCCCGATCTGCTCTCGACACTGGGTGAAGTCACCACTGTAGTCCTGATACTGGACTTGCTGTCACCACTGACTGCTACTTACAGCTGGCTGCTGCGCTCTGCACATTGTAAGTAGGAGTGAGTGTTCACAGCAGATAGGGGACGAGGACTGCAATGGCAACTTCTTGCCGCAGTGAAAACAGCTCGGGCAGCCTGGTATTTGTAGCACAATGGCAGGCAGTCCCATCTGCTCTCGGCACTGGATGAAGTCATTGCCGTAGTCCTGGTGCTGGACTTGCTGTCACTGCTACTTACAGTGCACAGAGCGCAGTAGTGAAATCATTGCCGCTGCTGCGCTCTGCACACTGTAAGTAGGAGTGAGTGTTGACAGCAGATCAGGCACGAGGGCTGTGGTAGTGACTTCTTGCTGTTGCCTGGTATTTGTAGCACAATGGCAGGCAGCCCGATCTGCTCTTGAGAATGGGTGAAGTCGCCGCCGCAGTCTTGGTGCTGGACTTGTCACCGTGACCGCTACTTTGAGTGGGCAGAGCTCAGCAGTCAAATCACTTCCGGCTGCAGCGCTCGAAATACTGTAAGCAGTGGTGAGATGTGAAAGTACATCTGTCGACAGGGCTGTGGTAGCAACCTCTTACAAAGTGCAGGAGCGGACAAACCACCTGTACAGCCAGTTCAGCAATACAAGTGCCCCAAGGGAAGAGAGGGCAGATCAGTTCTCAGTATGTGCCATCTCCCCCTTATTGGCATATGCCAAGCGTAGCCCCTCAAAGCAAAGGGAAGAAAACGAGTTCCACTCTTTTCAATGCAATCACCAGGGCTGGCTGTTTGGGTGTGTAGAGTATTACCCTTATGAAAATGGTGCCAGACCGGCTCGCCTCAAGGTAGTCCCTAAGGGGAGTAAAAATAAAAAAAAATCAAATAAAAAAAAAAATTACATTAATCTGAAACATTCTGCCACCTACCTCCTTAAAATGAAATAAATGGAATTAGTATTGCCACGTGTAAAAGTACGATCTATCAAAATATAAAATAAATTAAACCCTACAATAAATGACAAAAAATAAATAATCGAAATACCAGAATTGTAATTTTTTTCAGCCAACTTACCTTCCTAAAAAAAAATGCAATAAAACGTAATCAAAAGATTTTATATGCCCCCAAAACAATATCAAGATAAACATCAGCTCACCACCGCCCACATTTACAGCAGTCGTAATGCGAGCTAGCAGTACAATTGGCTTTCATGTCAAATCTGAGCAGCTGCTCCCCTAGCATCTAACAGTTGAAAATATCAAAGCTTAACTTTTTTTTGCATTTTATCCATTAAAAATATTAAATATGTGAAAAAATAAATATAAAAAATTAACATTTATTATAATAATAATAAGAAGAAGAATAATAAATTACCTATAAGATGTGGCTAGCTTATCGGTAGATTGGGCCAACATCATTATTATTATTATTATTATTGCGCCATTTATTCCATTTACATATGGAAAAAGGGTATACATAAAAAAGTACAATAATCATGAACAATACAAAACACAGACTGATAAAGGAGGCGAGAGGACCCAGCCCCAGAGGGCTCACAGTCTACAGGCGGCGAGAAGACCCAGCCCCCGAGGGCTCACAGGCTACAGGGGGGGCGAGAAGACCCAGCCCCCGAGGGCTCACAGGCTACAGGGGGGGGCAAGAAGACCCAGCCCCCGAGGGCTCACAGGCTACAGGGGGGCGAGAAGACCCAGCCCCCGAGGGCTCACAGGCTACGGGGGGGGCCAGAATACCCAGCCCCCGAGGGCTCACAGGCTACGGGGGGGGGCCAGAATACCCAGCCCCCGAGGGCTCACAGGCTACAGGGGGGGGGGGGGCAAGAAGACCCAGCCCCCGAGGGCTCACAGGCTACAGGGGGGGCGAGCAGACCCAGCCCCCGAGGGCTCACAGGCTACAGGGGGGGCGAGAAGACCCAGCCCCCGAGGGCTCACAGGCTACAGGGGGGGCGAGAAGACCCAGCCCCCGAGGGCTCACAGGCTACAGGGGGGCGAGAAGACCCAGCCCCCAAGGGCTCACAGGCTACAGGGGGGTCGAGAAGACCCAGCCCCCGAGGGCTCACAGGCTACAGGTGGGGCGAGAAGACCCAGCCCCCGAGGGCTCACAGGCTACAGGGGGGGGTGAGAAGACCCAGACCCCGAGGGCCCACAGGTTACAGGGGGGGACGAGCAGACCCAGCCCCCAAGGGCTCACAGGCTACAGGGGGGGCGAGAAGACCCAGCCCCCGAGGGCTCACAGGCTACAGGGGGGGGCGAGAAGACCCAGCCCCCGAGGGCTCACAGGCTACAGGGGGGGGGGCGAGAAGACCCAGCCCCCGAGGGCTCACAGGCTACAGGGGGGGGCGAGAAGACCCAGCCCCCGAGGGCTCACAGGCTACAGGGGGGGGCGAGAAGACCCAGCCCCCGAGGGCTCACAGGCTACAGGGGGGTCGAGAAGACCCAGCCCCCGAGGGCTCACAGGCTATAGGGGGGGCGAGAAGACCCAGCCCCCCGAGGGCGAGAAGACCCAGCCCCCCGAGGGCTCACAGGCTACAGGAGGCGAGAAGACCCAGCCCCCCGAGGGCTCACAGGCTACAGGAGGCGAGAAGACCCAGCCCCCCGAGGGCTCACAGGCTACAGGAGGCGAGAAGACCCAGCCCTCGAGGGCTGACAGTCTACAGAAGGTGAGAAGACGCAGCCCCCGAGAGCTCACAGACATTAATTGAATGTGTCAGCCCAATTTTAGTTTTAGGCAAAAGGTTTGTCTAGGACAGAGATATTGATGGCCCTTCTATCATATCGGTTTTAATCCACTACAGATAAGCTTAAAACTGTGTGGGCCAGAACTAAGAGATATACTGGCAGGAACACAACAGCACCTACAATGCTTGGTGATCCCCTGCCAAGCACCTCACTTTATTTCCCACTAAAAGTTTGGTTGTCACCCCGTAATGTAGGCACTGTTGTGGTTCGGCTATTATTGGAGCAGTTCTTAGCAGATTGTGTGGGGTGCTGCGTGTTTGAACCCCCAGTAATGATATCTATTGATGTTTCAGTTACAAACAACTCCTGTAAAAGTAAGGTGTTGCGTTTTTTAATTTTTGTATTAACAATAGTGACTATGGAATCAATTATTTTTAATACAAAATTAAATTCATTGTTTAGTTATTTTTTATTTAATTCTATTTTTACTCAAACACTGGAGGCTGCCATCTTGGATTTGCTGCATCCAAATATGATAGTCCCTGTGCATAAGAGATAACAGTTGGGCTCCAACCCTATCCCTTAACACTATAGCTGCTCCCTGCTGTGACCTGGACATGCCCCCTGGGTGACTGGGTGATCACAGCTCTGGAAGGAGACCACCGCCACCTCTGTGGAGTCCTCAGCATCTACTGTGTGCTCCACTGTCCCCGTGAGCACAGTGGCAGTGGCGGTGATCTGAGGCTGATCCTGGTGTTGTGCTATGGAAGTCGCGCTGCGATCACCGCCCCCGCGCCCCCTGCATGTGCTTGCCTTGGGCCTCCACTCCCCCCTCCCGGCAGCTCCTCCTCACTACTCTGTGCTCTGATTGCTGGCAGGAACAGCCGAGACACCAGGCTGACAGGATAGAGGTCTGAAGTGAGTGCATGCGGCTGTGAGCGGTGATCGCAGCATGAAATCTTTAGTACAAATCTGGGCTCAGGCTGCAGATCACCCCTGTTCGCCACATGTCCCCTCGGACCTCTGCTCCCAGCAGCTTATCTTGTCATGTCAGCCTGGTGTCTCGGCAGTTCCTCCTCTCAGCACTCAGAGTACAGTATATGGGTGCACAGGAATATGGGGGCACAGGAATATGGCGGCACAGAAATATGGCGGCACAGAAATATGGCGGCACAGAAATACGGGGGCACAGAAATACGGGGACACAGAAATACGGGGGCACAGAAATACAAGGGCACAGAAATACGGGGGCACAGAAATACGGTGGCAAAGAAATATGGGGGCACAAAAATATGGGGGCACAAAAATATGGGGGCACAAAAATATGGGGGCACAAAAATATGGGGGCACAAAAATATGGGGGCACAGTATACAGTGGGGCACTGTGCCAGCTGTCCTTGGTGAGACTTTAGACATATTAGGATCCCTTTGCGGTCACTAACAAAATGGCTCCGCACTGTGATCTTAAACTTCATATTCCCTTATCCTTTTGGAAACACCCAGAAGGGGAGGGGAGACATGACATCAGACACATGAGACCAGATTCCACCCAATTTTAATGCAGCTGTAATTCAGGCTAGTTGTACACTAGGATTTCAACAGCTGATCACCCTAGTGTTAAAGAGTGAAAAATATCAAACTTTTTACATTATTTTTTTTTTATATTTTTCTCAATTAAAAACAAATAAAATTTAAACAAAACATTAAAATTTTACATTTTTTCAGTTAGACATTTTTTTACGACACCATTGTTGTTTTCTTATTTCCGCTCTGTTGCTTATTCTTTTTCTCCTGTGTTGCTGCCTGACTATGATTGGTCAGCATCATACAGGTGAGAAACTACACGTTGTCTCAGTGAAAACTACCTAACTCCCACTTAATTTGATCACTATACCTCCACAACAGAGAGGTGAAATATAAATAAATATATACACCGCTCTGGCAAAAATTAAAAGACCACTGCAAAATTTTCTGATTTTTCTCTTTATAGGTATATTTTTGAGTAAAATGTAAACTGTTCTTTTATTCTATAAACTACTGACAACGTCTCCGAATTTCCAAGCAAAAGTTTGTATTTATTTTCTGAAAAAGAGAAATGGTCAAAATAACAGAACAATGCACAGTGCTTTCAGACCTCAAATAATGGAAAGAAAACAAGTTCATAATCATTTAGTAACAACAATACTAATAATGTTTTAACTCAGGAAAAGTTTAAAAATCAATTTTGTGCAATAACCATGATTTATAATCCCAGCTTTCATGCTTCTTGGCTGCTTTTCACCAGTCTCCACATTGCTTTTGGATGACCTTATGCTACTCCTGGTGCAAAAATGTAAGCAGTTCTTCTTTGTTTGATGGCTTGTGACTATCAATCTTCCTCTTGATTACATTCCAGAGGTTTTCAATGGGGTTCAGGTCTGGAGATTGGGCTGGCCATGACAGGGTTTGATGTGGTGATCCTTCATCCACACATTGATTGACCTAGGTTTGTCCTGCTGGAAAAAAAAAAGTCTTCAGAGTTGGGGAACATTGCCTGAGCAGAAGGAAGCAACTGTTTTTCCAGGATAACCTTGTATGCGGCTTGATTCATACGTCCTTCGCAAACTTTAATCTGCCCAATTCCTGACCAATTTCTAGAGTAAGGTAATCTTCTCTGATGAGTCTAATTTTCAGCTTTGCCCAACACCTGGTCGTCTAATGGTTAGACGGAGACCTGGAGAGGCGTACAAGCCACAGTGTCTTGCACCCACTGTGAAATTTGGTGGAGGGTCGGTGATGATCTGGGGATGCTTCAGCAAGGCTGGAATTGGGCAGATTAAAGTTTGCTAAGGGCGTATGAATCAAGCCGCATACAAGGTTATCCTGGAAAAACAGTTGCTTCCTTCTGCTCAGGCAATGTTCCCCAACTCGGAGGACTGTTTTTTCCAGCAGGACAATGCGCCATGCCACACAGCTAGGTCAATCAATGTGTGGATGAAGGACCACCACATCAAAACTCTGTCATGGCCAGCCCAATCTCCAGACCAGAACCCCTTTGAAAACCTCTGGAATGTAATAAAGAGAAAGATGGATAGTCACAAGCCATCCAACAAAGAAGATCTGCTTACATTTTTGTACCAGGAGTGGCATAAGGTCATAAAACATTAGTATTGTTGTTTCTAAATGATTATGAACTTGTTTTCTTTGCATTATTTGAGATCTGAAAGCAATGCATTTTTTTGTTATTTTGACCATTTCTCATTTTCTCAAAATAAATACAACATTTATTGCTTGGAAATTTGGAGACGTTGTCAGTAGTTTATAGAATAAAAGAACAATTTACATTTTACTCAAAAATATACCTATAAAGAGAAATCAGAAAAACTGACAATTTCGCAGTGGTCTCAATTTTTACCAGGTGTGTGAGTGTGTATAGAATTTTTACCAGAGCTGTATATACGGTATGTCCTCTAAGTAGATCTAGTAAATACATTGGGGCACTACATGTATTAAAATCTATCATACTTTTTTTTTTTTTTTACACTGGATTTCTACTTCTCTTCATCAATAAGAATCTCTTCTAACTTAACAAACTTTTTTTTCTCCTGGGAACAAAGGAAGATGTGAAATTGCTTGGACTTGGTATGATAATTAGAAGTTGACTTTTCATAACTGAATTTCTAGAGTTTTATCATTGGCAATTTAATAGCAATGAATAAGAAATTCTGCAAACAAGTCAAGAACGAATGGCAAGGTACAAGGTTGCTGTAGCGAAGCGCACAACTTCAAGGTGACGTGTGATGAGCAGCAGTCATGAGTTAGAAAACTAACCTATCATAATAAGGTTATTATAGAAAACGTCAGGGAGGGGACATAATGATTCTAAATATTCGATAAAGAACTTATTGAGATGAAGCTGGAATAAGGATGAAAAATACATCAATATGAAAGAAAAGGCCAAGGATATTTTTTAATAAGTATCTTAAGTGCAGAAGGTGACATTCAACAGCAAAGATATACACATATATCCACCTGGAGATAACAGCAAAGTTTCACACTGGAGACATCTTCCAAGAATATATGAACCAGCTGCAGCAATATTTCCTAATGTTCCTGGATTGGAAACGCTCCATCTGAAAACTGTAGTGATTAAAGGGAATCTGTCAGCAGGTTTTTGCTTGGTAATTAAGAGAGCAGCCTCATATCCGAGGGCCACATTGTCATACTGAATCAATCTGAAGGGCCGCAAAAAAACGTAAAGGGGTACTTACATGAATACATCAGCAGAACCAAGTCTTGAGTATTTAAGAAGGATTTGGAGAGTTTCTGCTAAAAAAATAAAATAAGTGTGGATACATCCAACTTACACTGAGTTTTTGGAGCAGAAACTCAACTAAATACTTTTGAGGATTTTTCAGTTTTAAAATGAAGCACTTTATGAATTGCACCATGACATAACCAAGACCACATCAGTACATGAATACATCACCAAGACCACATCAGTACATGAATACATCACCAAAACCACCATCAGTACAGGAATATGTCACTAAGCTTAGTAGTGACCAACTGCAGGTCAAGGTCAGTCCCACATACATTTGTAGCAGATGAACCTGCAAATTACAGTATGTTCTTAACAATGGTAAGAAGATGCTAGGCATTATCAGTCATCAGATTGCAGACCATACAGAAACCACAGTACTGATGAGACGTAAACAGAATCATTTCATCAAATCTATTTTGTATCCAACTCTTTTGTCGTAGTACCAATGCCATGATGATGTTTCACATCCACAGCTGGTCTCTGTAGACTTCTCTCTTCTCCAGTCTACTGCATCACATCCCGACCTGGTGCCCTTAAAAATAAAAGTATCAATATACATATAAATCAAAATATCTCCCATGCTGCCACCCATAAATAGATAATCGACCCTTGTTGTGCTCCCTGCACAAAATATCCCTCACATCCTGCACCGCTCCACAATGTTCCCCCACTCCCTGAATCGCTCCACAATGTCCCCCATGCCCTACACCGCTCCATAATGTCCCCCCACCCCCTGCACCACTCGATAATGTCCGCCCACACCCTGAACCATGCCATAATATCTCCCAGACTCTGCACCGCTCCATAATGTCCTCCTGCACCGCTACATTTGTCCCACACTGCTCCATAATGTCACCCACATCCCGCACTGTTCCATAATGTTGATCCACATCCTGCTCAGTTTCATAATGTTTCCCCACATTCTGCACCACTCCACAATGTTCCCCCATACCCTATATCGCTCCATAATGTCCCCCACACCCTGCACCGCTCAATAATGTCCCCTTACATCTTGCACCGCTTTATAATAGTCCCCAGACCCTGCATTGCTCCATAATATCTTCCCGCACCCTGCACCACTTCATAATGTTCTCCTGCACCGCTCCATAATGTCTACTACATCCTGCTCAGCTTCATAATGTTCCCCCACACCCTGCTCTGCTCCATATGTCTGACACTCTGCACCACTCCATATGTCCACACCACTCCATAGCATCCCCCACATCATGCGCCGCTCCATAATATCCCCCATTCCCTGCTCCACTCCATAATGTTCCTCCACACTCCGCACCGCTCCATAATATTCATAACAGAAGAAGCAAAGATGTGCCCTGCAGAAAGGATCACAATAAATGAAAGTTTATTGAAAAACTGCAAAAAAACACTAACAATGAAAACCATTAAAAGCAGAAATAAAAAACACAGAAATTCTGAAACACAGAATCTACCCACAAAAGACCAAAGGCTAACCCTATATATTGATGTACTGTATATAATAAGGGTGTTTATAAAAGAGCCACATATGAGAAGATGCACAATACAAACAATAAGTTAATATAAGAGTTAATAAAACAGTACAAAACTACATACCTGATATACAAGAATCAAATTAATGTTTTGTGCAAAATGAAAAAACAGATGAGGAAAAACAGCCAAATAGCAAATAGGGGAAGTGCCCCACGCATATCACATCTAACAGAGAGGCTTCCTCAGAGGCACAACACTCCATAATATTCCCCACACCGATCCACAATATTCCCCCACACCCTGCACCGCTCCACAATGTCCCCCCACACATTGCACTGCTCCATAATGTCCCCCCACACATTGCACTGCTCCATAATGTCCCCCCACACATTGCACTGCTCCATAATGTCCCCCCACACATTGCAATGCTCCATAATGTCCCCCCACACCCTGCACCGTTCCACAATGTTCCCCCACCCCGCACCATAATATGTGCCAGTAAATTATACATTGCATGTATTACATTATGCTTACATCAGATGACATAGTAAAAACCTTTTGACAGATCCCCTTTAAAGCACCACTCCAGCTTTTTCCCCCCCCCCCCCCGTGGCCCTTTCTTATACTCATCTGCAACAGTCCATTGTTTTCCAGCGTCACTCTGGTCGGTCTCTGGTGACTTGTGACTCGCCAGCTGCCCCAGGGTTTTATGGAGAGCACCGGAGCTCACAACTTAATACAAATCTATGAAAGCCTCGTTCTGGCTCTTATAGACTTGTACTGACTACTTAAGACTAGTGGTGGGAAATAATACTTAAGAGTTTATGCATGGCCGTCACACTGCTTCTTGGTTCGCTCATTAAATCTCATGAATATTCCGTGCTTCCCCCCACCCACCCTCTGTGACTGCATTTGTGATTGGTTGCAGTTAGACTGCTGAAGTCTGTGATTAGTTGTCCTCACACTAGATGTCTAGGTCCCATAACTAGAATGTAAAAACAAAAAATTAGATAAAATGACGTGGGTCTCCCGTATTTTGATACCAAGAGCAGAAAAAGCAGACAGCTGGAGGCTGTGTATCAAAATAAGAGGGACCCCATGAGGCTTTTTTTTTAAAAAAAATATTTAAATAAACAATTTAAAAAAACGGTGTGCAGTGCTCCCCACTCCCCTCCCCCAATTTTGATAGCCAGCCAAGACAAAGCAGACAGCTGAGGGCTGCTATTCTCAGGCTCGGGAGGCCCATGGTTATCAGCATGTCATGATTGCCCAGATGGTAGCAAATCGGGGTAATATAAGTAGTTCATGACAGCTTTGATTTGTTTAAAAAAATCCGCTTTGTCATCAAGACCGGGGTTAGTAATGGGTAGGGGTCTAGGAGACCCCCCTCATTAATAATCGTGTAAGTAAAAAATATGAAAACACAGGAAAAAAAAAAATCCACCCTTTTCCTCTAATTCATTACCCCCTAATACACCCCTTCAGGTTCGACATAAACTACAGACACGACGTCTCATGATGATACTGGCACTTCACACATCCTGAGGTCACATTGCGCGGTCACATTAGAGAACACAACTGAGCACTGCGGTGTCAGGGATACTTTGATGGGGCTGCAGCTGTGAGAGCGGAGATGTCAGTGAGTACCCAGCTGTCTGTTTCCACGGTACCCCAGTTGTGACCTCAGGCGAACTCAAACTCACCTAAGGTGAACTCAATGCCAGATTACTGGCTTAGGCTACGTGCACGCGTTGAGTATTTGGTTGCAGAATATCTGCAGCTGTTGTCAGAAAAATGCACCAAATCGCGATGCAGTTTTGATGCATATTTCTGCCAGGAAATGCAGATTTCTGCAACAAATTTCTGCACCAGATCGGCATCTCCTGGCAGAAAATTGCATCAATACTGCATCACGTTTTTGGTGCAACAAATTTCTGCATCAGAACCGTATCTCCTGGCAGAAAAACGCGTCAAAAGCCCATTGCGTATTTTGGTGCATTTTCCTGCCAGCAGATGCAGGTTTGATGCAAATTTCTGCACCAAGTCTGCATCTCCTGGAAGATAAATGCATCAAAACCGTATGGCGCTTTCCTGCCAGAAGATGGAGATTTTCTGCAACCAAATACTCAACATGTGCACATAGCCTAAGCCGGTAATCTGGCATTGAGTTCATAGAGTTCACCTGAGGTGAGTTCACAGAGGTTCACAGTTGGGGTACCGTGGAAACAGACAGCTGTGAACTTACCCTTACCGCTCTCACAGCTACGTATGTCCCTGATGCCGCAGTTCTCGGTCGCATTTTCTAATGTGACCGTACATTACAATCTCAGATGAGCCGGGATCGTTTTGGGACGTTGTGTCTGTAGATTATGTCAAACCCGCAGGGTTGTTTTGGGCTTAATTAATTGGAGAAAGAGGGTGGTTTTTTTTGCTTAATAAAGCATTTTTCTCTGTTTTGTGTCTATTTCTTTTTACCTACTCAATAATGGGGCAGGAATCTCATTACTGAATTTCCCCGTGGCTGTCACACTGCTTCCGGGTCAGATCAATAAAGTTCATAAATATGCACTGCTTCCCCTAGCTCACCCTCTGTAACAGTGTCTGTGATTGGTTGCAGTCCTGTTTCTCCAGCCCACCCTCTGTGCCAACATCTGTGATTGGTTGCCCTCACACTAGCTGTCTGGGTCCCCAAAGTGGTGTAAAGATAAATAATTGGAAAAAATCCCCCGTATCTTGATACCCAGCGCCGATAAAGTAGACAGCTACAGGTTGCAGCCCCCTGCTGTGTGCATTATCTTGGCTGTGTATCAAAATACGAGGGACCCGTGCATTTTAATTTTTAATTAGTAAATAAATAATTTTAAAAATTATCTTAGCGTCCCCCCAATTTTGATACCCAGCCAAGATAAAGCAGACAGCTGGGGGATGGTATTCTCAGGTTGGGGAGGTCCATGGCTTTTGGGCCCTCCCCAGCCTAAAAGTAACAGCCTGCAGCTGACCAGAACTGGCGCAACCATTAGATGCGCTAATTCCGGCGCTTACCCGGCTCATCCTGATTGACCTGATGCGGTGGCAATCGGAGTAATATAAGGGGTTAATGACAGCTGTGACTTATTAAAAAAAATCACAGCTGCCATCAAGTCTGAGGTCTATGAGACCCCTGCGCCCATTACTAACCTTGTAAGTCAAAGGAAAAACACAAAACAGAGAAAAATCCTTTATTTAAAGAAAACAACAACCCTTGTTCCCCAATTTAGTAACCTCCAAAATAGCCCTTAAGGTTAAAAAGCAATTCACATGAAGTCCCATGACGATCCCGGCTCTGCTACATCTTGAGGTCTCAGTGCATGGTCACATTAGAAAACGTGTCCGAGCACTGCTGCATCAAGGACACAATGACTGAGCCCCAGCTGTGAGCGGTGACACTACTGAGTTCACCTGAGGTCACAGCTGGGGTTCCCACAGTACCCCAGTTGTGATCTCATGTGAACTGACGAGAACTGAACCCATTGTACTCAGTGACTTCACTGTAGGTGAAGTCATTGAACTCAATGCCGGATTAGACGATGTGCACACATTGACTATTTGGTTGCAGATATTTATGCACCAAATCTGCATCAAAATGAATGTGGTATCGGTGCGTTTTTTTACCAGGAGATGCAGATTTGGTGCAAGAATGTCTGCAACCAAATACTGAACGTGTGCACATAGCCTAATCAGTCAGTGTGTCCCTGCCCCACAATGATCGGTCACATTTTCTAATGTGACCATGCACTGCTACCTCAGGATGCAGCAGAGCCGAGATTGATGTGGGACCTCCTGTGAATTGTTGAATCTGCAAGGGTGTTTTGGGGGTTAAGAAATTGGAGAAAGAGGGTGTTTTTTGTTTGTTTTTAAAATAAAAGCTTTTTCTGTGTGTTTTTTGTGTCTCTTTTTAATTGCACGATTAGTAACGGTGGGTGTTTAATTTTTTGACAAATCAGTTATTAACCCCGAATATTACCCAGTTGCCACTACACCAGGGCAATTGAGAGGAGTCAAATAAGTGTCGCAATTTGGCTTATCTAGTGAATGCGCCAATTGGGACGACTGCATGCTGATATTTTTAGGCTGGGGAGGACCCATTAACCATGGGCCTCCCCAAACTTGAGAATACCAGACCCAAGCTGTGTGCTTTATCTTGGCTGGGTATCAAAAATGGTGGGGACCCCCAAGATGTTTGTTGTTTTTTATTTATTTTAGTAATTTAAAGAAGAAAAAAAAACACATGAGGGGGGGGGTCGCTCATATTTGAATATATAGTCAAAATAACAAGCACAGCTGGGGCTGCACCCTGTAGCAGTCTGCTTTATCTGCATTGGGTATCAAAATACGGGGGACCCTACACAATGTTTTACAATTATTTATTTTTAAACTCCACTTTTTGACCCAGACAGCTAGTGTGAGGGCATAAATCACAGATGTTGGCACAGAGTGCGGGCTGGGGGAAGCTGTGAATATTCATAAGGGTTAATGACCGGACCTGAAAACAGCGAGACAGCTGTGGGAAACAAGGAAAGTATAATTCTCCTGCTTTAATAACTACACATCATTTCTTTTTTACATTGAGTATTTGGTTGAAGACAATTCTGCACCAAATCTGCAGCTCCTGGCAAAAAAACACAGTGACCCGACATCAAAACTCAAGGAATTTTGGTGCGTTTTTTTGCCGGGATATGCAGATTTGGTGCAGAAATATCAGCAACCAAATACTGAACATGTGCATATAGCCTAATCCGGTAACCCGGCATTGAGTTCAAGGACTTCACCTGAGGTCACAGCTGGGGTTCCCGTGGCAAAGACTGCCCTGAAACTAGATCAAAATGCATGCGGTATCGGTGCTGATTTTACCAGGAGATAAAGATTTGGTTCAGAAATTTCTGCAACCAAATACTCAATGTGTGCAGATTGCCTAATCCGGTTATCTAGTATTGAGTTGAATGACTTCACCTGAGGTGAGGTCACCGAGTTCAATAAGTTCACCTCAGGTCAGTTCACAGCTGGGGTACCATGGGAACCCCAACTGTGACCTCAGGTGAAGTCACTGAACTCAATGCTGGATTACCGGATTAGGCTATGTGCACACATTCAGTATTTGGTTGCAGATATTTCTGCACAAAGTCTGCATCTCTTAGCAAAACATTGCATCAATACTGCATGCATTTTGATGCAGTTTTTTACAGCAGTTTCAGATTTGGTGCAGAAATGTCTACAACCAAACAGGCAATGTGTGCACATTGCCTGATCCAGCACTGAGTTCAATTACTTCACCTGAGGTGAGGTCACCGAGTTCAACTCAGGTCAGTTCATCTGAGGTTACAGCTTGCGTACCATGGAAACCCCAGCTGTGACTTCAGGGGAAGTTGTGTTACGCACACTGAGTATTTGGTTGCTGACATTTCTACACTAAATTTGCATCTCCTGGCAAAAACACACCATGATGCAGCATTCGTTTTCTTGTAGTTTTGGTGCAATTTATTGTCAGGAGCTGCATAGTTGGTGCAGAAACTTCCGCAATCAAATACTCAATGTGCACACATCCCCTAATCCGACATTGAGTTAATTGACTAAAAAACTGGAGAAAGAGAATGTTTTTTTTTTTTTTTTTTAAATAAACGATTTTCCTCTACATCTTCTGTTCATTTCTTTTGACTTACAGGGCTAGTAATGGGTATTGTTATAGCCATTAAGAACCTCGGGCTTGAGGACAGCTGTGATTTTTTATTTTGACAAATCACAGTTGTCATTAACCGCTTATATTACCCCAACTGCCACCGCTGCAGGGCAAATCAGGACGAGCCAAGTAAAGCACCAGAGATTAGATGCGCCAATTCTGCACTGGCTGCAGGCTCCTATTTTTAAGCTGGTGAGGGCCCAATAATCATGAGAACCTCAAGCCTGAGAATACCAACCCCCAGCTGTCCGCTTTACCTTGGTCAAAATTGAGGGAACCTCACAATGTTTTTTTTTTAAATTGTTTATTTAAATAATTTAAAAAAACAAAACCATATGGTGTCCCTCGTATTTTGATACACAGCCAAGATAACACACACATCTGGGGGCTGCAGCCTCCAGCTGTCTGCTTTATCTTTGCTGGGTATCAAAATATGAGGGACCTTGCACCATTTTTTCCAATTATTTATTGTTACACTCCACTTTGATGACCCAGATAGCTAGCGTGAAGGCAACCAATCACAAACGCTGGCACTTTGGTTGCAGTCCTGCTTCCCCTGCCCACCCTATCACAGACAGTGTTACAGAGGATGGGCGGGGAAAGCAGTGCATATTCATGAACTTATTGGACCTGGAGGCAGTGTGACAGCTGCAGGGAAACTTAGGAAGTATAATTCTCCTAATTTACTCTGAACACATTTGTCGCAGAAACCAGTTTTGAGTCAGAAATGCATCCAGGTATCTTCCCCAATGCTGTTCCCATTCAGCTCAGCACTTTTCCATCCATTGCAGCATTTTTACAGCCCTCCCAGACCTACTTCCAAGGTCCTGCAGAAAATTTGCGTTTCCAATTGACTTGCATTAGGTTCATTATTGGGCACGACTACATGAATATTAGAAATTATTTGGCAAGAAGAATCGGATCCCAAATATTTGACTATTCACCCATCTGTAGTAGTGAGCTGGGCCAATGACGTTGCGCCTACACATACTTACCTAATGGGAAGTAAGATATGCCATTGCTTAAAGGGTTTCCCTGGTGTAAACATTATCACCGTCCCCCAGGATAGAAAAAGAGACCGGAACTTCATTCTTCGGATGAATTTAAATAAATTTTATTTGAACAAAAAAAAAAAAATCACAGTTGCATCAAATAACGGGACGCGTTTCGGCTCTACTTGAGCTTTTTTACATGTAGTACAAAAATAGAAAAACAAAACATAACAGAGCATATTATTAGCCAGCTGGGTGGAAAAACATGAATGACACCATCTTTATTACATATTAATGAGCGTGAACAACCAATGATCATATATGAAAAAAATACATTAAATATATAGAGAGAAATATATTAAGTACATGCATGCAATAATACACTTGCAGAACCATGATTTATCTTTAAAAAAAATTATGAATGACGTCAAAATATGAAATGACTAATAATTCAAATTAATTAATGACGAAAACTGACTTGGAATAAAAACAAAGAAGAAAAAATGTTATATAAAGCTGAGAACTTCATATCTTTAGACCCAAAGCTTCCAAAGTTTGCAACCTATGCATCCAGTAATCCTCCCATTTTGTGGGTTGATTTCTTTTAAGAAGTTTTCCTTGACTGCTCGTTTTCTTGGTTGATCAAATAGTAGATTTACATTGCCTTATGAAACTATTTGGCCCCCTTGAATTTTTCAAAATTTTCCCACATTTCAGGCTTCAAAATTTTAATGTTATGGTGAAGAATGAACAACAAGTGGGACACAATTGTAAAATTGAACGAAATTTATTGCTTATTTTAAACTTTGAAAAAAAAAAAAATAACTGAAAATTGGGACGTGCAATATTCATCCCCTTTCTTTCAGTGCAGCAAACTCACTCCAGAAGTTCATTGAGGATCTCTGAATGATCCAATGTTGTCCTAAATGACTGATGATGATAAATATAAGCCACTTGTGTGTAATCAAGTCTCCGTATAAATGCACCTGCTCTGTGATAGTCTCCGTGTTCTGTTTACAGCGCAGAGAGCATCATGAAGACCAAGGAACACAACAGGCAGGTCCGTGATACTGTTGTGGAGAAGTTTAAAGCTGGATTTGGTTACAAAAAGATTTCCAAAACTTTAAACATCCCAAGGAGCACTGTGCAAGCGATCATATTGAAATGGAAGGAGTATCATACCACTGCAAATCTACCAAGACCCAGCAGTCCATCCAAACTTTCATCTCAAACAAGAAGACTGATAAGAGATGCAGCCAAGAGGCCCATGATCACTCTGGATGAACTGCAGAGATCTACAGCTGAGGTGGGAGACTCTGTCCATAGGACAATAATCAGTTGTACACTGCACAAATCTGGCCTTTATGGAAGAGTGGCAAGGAAAAATCCATTTCTCAAAGATATCCATAAAAAGTGTTGTTTTAAGTTTGCCACAAGCCACCTGTCAGACACACCAAACATGTGGAAGAAGGTGCTCTGGTCAGATGAAACCAAAATCGAACTTTTTGGGCACAATGCCAAACGATATGTTTGGCGTAAAAGCAACACAGCTCATCACCCTGAACACACCATCCCCACTGTCAAACATGGTGGTAGCAGCATCTTGGTTTGGGCCTGCTTTTCTTCAGCAGGGACAGGAAAGATGGTTAAAATTGATGGGAAGATGGATGGAGCCAAATACAGGACCATTCTTGAAGAAAACCTGTTGAAGTCTGTAAAAGACCTGAGACTGGAACGGAGATTTGTCTTCCAACAAGACAATGATCCCAAACATAAAGCAAAATCTACAATGGAATGGTTCACAAATAAACGTATCCAGGTGTTAGAATGGCCAAGTCACAGTCCAGACCTGAACCCAATCAAGAATCTGTGGAAAGAGCTGAAAACTACTGTTCACAAACGCTTCCATCCAACCTCACTCAGCTCCAGCTGTTTACAAAGGAAGAATGGGCGAGAATTTCAGTCTCTCGATGTGTAAAACTGATAAGATATACCCCAAGCGACTTGTGCTGTAATCACAGCAAAAGGTGGTGCTACAAAAGAATTAACTTAAAGGGGATGAATAATATTGCACGCCCCAATTTTCAGTTATTAATTATTTATAAAAGTTTAAAATAAGCAATACATTTCATTCAACTTCACAATTGTGTCCCACTTGTTGATTCTTCACCAGAACATTAAAACGTTTATCTTTATGTTTGAAGCCTGAAAAGTGGGAAAAGGTTGAAAAATTCAAGGGGCCGAATACTTTCGCAAGGCACTGTATGTTTCGAGAGTCACCATTTTCATAGTGGTTTCTTCCATAGATAATAAACCACATGGGCAATACAAAATTTCTTCATTCAATCTATTTTTTTTCTTTTAGGATGAAGATTGGTCGTTCAGACTCATGACTATGTAATGAAATGTCAAATTTTCGCACCCAGTCGGCTACTAAAATATTCTGCATTCTTTTTGTACTACCTTTCAAACAAGCTCGTGTAGAGCCGAAACGCTTCATGTTATCTGATGCAACCACCAGTTTCTCCAGTGCTGACTGGATTTCTTTCTCTTGTGTTCCGCAGGATAGGTGATATCTTATTAATCACTGGGGAAAGATCGGCAAAAGAAGAACTTTAATCCTGGTTAGAATGGAGAAAAAGTGCACATGCTTGACCACCGCTCCGCGCATGGATATATTCGGCAACCTCATAGAGAATGAGGACTCTCCGTTCTAATGAAGATATAAATTCAATGTTCTGCCGATCTCTTTCGAGTCCCAGTGGTCAGACACCCACCTGTCAATATTTTATCGTATATCCAATGGATGAGTGATGACTTGTCTTCACCAGAAAACCCCTTTAAGAAACTCATTTGGTGTCTAACCTGAGAACCTGCGAATTAAGATCTGATTCAACCATTTTTCCTCTGGCCAGGGGCATACTTGGCCAATTGCTGCACTGTGGTTTCATACCCTACACAGACAGATGGCCCGGAGTTCGGTTGTACTGGGAAAAACAGGTCAGTAAATAAAATATCAATTCAGGAACACATTTTCCACACATTAGTGTCAAATACCACTCATAGCCTACAATCGGTCCTTGTGGTGTCCATGTGTGCTTCGTTACGTGTATGGACAGCACCTGTTGAAGTACTCTTATGCTATTGTTCTGTTTTCCCTCCCAGGAAAGGTACCAATACATTAAAAAATGGATACCATTATTAACAATTGGGTATGTCCCTATGTCCAACATTGATTGGACACGTCCTACTTCCATGGGACACAGACGTCAATTTAATCAATTATCTCAAGGAAGAAGAATGTTACAACCTAGAGGGCCAAGAAAACATGAACTGGAGATTGAGGAACACAAGTATTTACCGACGAGTAACAGAACAGATGCCATAAGCAGTGATGGACACCCTCGGGGTTGCCTATTGTTGGCACACTTACCCTTCCTCGATCAACATTGGGGTGCTGAGTGGTTCCATATCTTCCGCAGTTATTAGTTGGTTAACGAGAGTGTGCGACTGAGGGTCTATACTTCGTGTTTGAGATGGTATCAAAGCAGACTGAGTAGAGTAGTTATAAAGATGAGGTAGATACTGATAGTGCGTTGGTCCGGGTGTCCCCATATATTGTTCCCGTAGAGCAGCAAATCCATTCAGCTCCAGTGATCTACTGTAAAAAGGATGCAGACAACAACATCAGCCTCACGTGAGACATAAACCAGGTCAACCATCATGATGAGCCACATGTTACCTAGAGGAGGGGGTGGATACAGGTGAAGGCTGGTTGCTCTCAGATACTCCATTGCCTGGAGAACTGTGGTCACTGTCTCCATTGTTACTCCAAGAAGTATTGGCCTCCTCCTCAAACTCTTGACCGGACATTATTCTTTCAATCTCTTCTTCTGAAATCTGAAAGAAGAGATTATAGAATAATACGCCCATGAGATTAATACTGTGATTCTGCGACGAGCGTTACAACCTGTGATGTCCCCTAATGCAAGTAATAAGGGTAATTCGATCTACCTTGTAATAATAGGTTCACCAACCAAGAGTATTTCCACATGTTAAGTATTTGCTGCGGCTTTTCCATGCATTAAAAAAAGTGTTTTGGAAGCGTTTTAGATGAATAAAAGTAGCTTTATTACACATTTAAAGGGGTTGCCCACTACTTGGCGGTACTGTGATGGGGTTGTCCCGCTGTCCTGACAGGTCAGGGATTTCACCGACTTCCAACCGCTACGTGCTATTTGCCTTGGAACAGGATCAACTCTACTTAGGACTTGAATTTTCGCCGGTCTCAGAGTTGGAGAAGTGAACAGTGTCAATTTACATTATACAATTTTCAAAAGATGAATGGGAATTTTTTTCACTTGCAAAATCGATTTCATTCACGATGAACGAGTGTTTTTGGACACATTCACATCACACAGTTATCGCCAAAGATGAGTGGTGAACGTTGGACTGACGGAATATCAGGCAGTGTAAATGCGCCTTAACTTTAGGGTCCCCGAACTGAGTGGCATCCTGGCATGAATACTCCAGACAAAGCGTTGACTTTTCTTGCTAATAAAGCTAAGCTTTGTTTAGTATGGATTACTTTAATTAGCTATACTGTAGTAACGGGCGCAACCGCAAAGACAACACAGAAAACAGCAAGCGCCTCTGCCCAAGGTGGGTAACCAATGTGGTCGAAGAGAGTTCAACTTTGGCCAGAGGGGCCTGCGGGCTTCTTCCAAGAAGGAACACTGTGCTTAGACTAACCCGACAAGTCAGCAGTGCTTTAACCTCGGACAGTGCTCTGCACCATTGCTGCATTCTGAACCTATGTGACATTGCCAGTCATCATCTCCACTACAATCTAAGAAAAAGACTGATGGCACATCCTACCTTTCTTCTAATGTGAACAGGTGCAAACTGTACATGAAACATAGTAACAAAAAGGAGTCAGTTACACTCTGTAATGCTAAAAAATTTGGAACGATGAATATGGAAATACGAGGGGCTGCTGATAAGTCTTTGGCTTTACCCAGAAAGAAACGAGATAGGGTGATGAAACTTTCCATTTATTCCACATCCTCTCCACTGATGTCAATACACTTCTTACATCGGTATTCCAAGTTCTGTAAGCCTAGCAAAAAGAAGGATTTCGTTTGTGTTTCAAACCAGGCATCCGTAGAAGCCATGGCATCAGATATGGTATGAAATTTGGTACCCTTGAGGTGTTTCTTCAGGTTTGGAAACAGATGAAAGATGGAGGGAGCTAGATCTGGTGAATAAGGTGGGTGGTCACCAGCAGGAATCCCAGCTCTGCCAGTTTTGCCGTGGTCGCTTGTGCAGTGTGAGCGGAGGCGTTGTCTTGCAGGAACAAGATTCCTTTGGACAGCTTGCCGCACCTTTTGGCCTTCAGTGCTGTTCTCAATTGATCCAAAAGTTCAATGTAATACCTTGCATTGATAGTGAAACTCTTTTGAAGGTAGTCCACTAGCAGCACGCCCTCCTTATCTCATAACACAGACGCCATTACCTTAGTGGCTGATTTTTGCACCCTGAACTTCTTTGGAGGAGGAGAACCATTGTGCCTCCACTCTTTTGACTGCTCCTTCTTTTCAGGGTCATACAAATAAATCCAGGTCTCATCCATAATGACAAGTCGATCCAGGAAGTTCTTATCAGTCCAGAAACACTGACAAATGGATTGGGAAGTTTTCACTCGCATGCTTCTCGGATCTGTTACCAATCATTTGGGGACCCACTTTGCAGATCGCTTCCTCATGTCCAAATGTTCATGGCTAATGTCCCAAACACGTTCACGGGAAACCCCCATGATGTCTGCTATTGCTTTAGCTGCAATTCGTGGATTCTACAGTATGAGGTTGTGCACAGCATCGACGATCTCTGGAACAACCACCACTCTTGGTCGTCCAGGACCATCCTCATCATTGGTGCTGAAGTGGCCCGTTTTACATTTGGCAACCCAGTACTTAACTGTGGAATATGAAGGGCATTGATCCTCCAATGTCTGTGACATATCCCCATGAATATCCTTCACGGACTTGTCTTGCAGAAACAATAATTTTATCACTCCTCTGCTCTCAGTTGCTGTGAATATCGCATTAGACTCCACCATTTTGTTTTCCCGCGTGCGTAGAACACTGTTGCATAGGCAACAAACACAAAATTTTGAAAACATATATTAGACACCTAAGGCTTTCATGTGATATAAGATTCGTTACCATAGAAACAAAAACAAAAAAAATCACAAAGCCAAAGCCTTATCAGCAGCCCCTCGTATAGGCATGCATTACTGTTATGAAAAACATGTAAAAATTGAGATACTTAGCACACAAAAATGGCCAGTTTTATGTGAGCCCAACAGCCAATGGCAAGGCAACCTTTTTACAAATATCTTAGCACCACAGAGTTAAATGGTCTCCTTTTTGTTACTAGCATCTCCACTACAATCCTGTGCGAATGCCATGCTGCTGCTGCCCTTTATCTGTGTATAACAGAGAACAATAGAAGAAAATCGGGTTTTTATCAGCCGCGCCAATGATCACTTCTCAGGTATTCAGATTAATGGATCTTTTATTTTGCACAGGTCTACGCGTTTCTGGAGTCTCTGCTCCCTTCCTCAGGACCATCAGGCATAAGAACACATCAAATCTGATATCTGCCGTTTGGGTTGCTGCTGCCGTGATCCCAGTTTTCCATGCCTATATAGTAGTTGTGACTTTCACAACTTCATTTGATGAGTATTACTGCTCCCTGTCTTTACCCCCTGTGTTATTGGGGTAAAACCCTATTGCGCTTCTTTTCCACAGCTCTCTACTCATCGGCCCTTTAACTGTGTGGCAGATGTCGGTGACTTATTAGGGTATGTGCGCACACTGCAGGAATTTTCTGCACCAATAAACACAACTTCTGGCTGAAAAAGGCACCAAAAAAAGCATGCATTTTTTCTCACTGGATGGGTTTTCACAGAACCAGGGAAGAATGATGTTCAGGGACATGTGAAATTCTGAGACCACGTTAGGTGGTTCAAAACGAAAAATAATTGTATCATACAGAATTTTCAGGTAGGGTTCTCCTATTGATAAAGTTTGAAGTTATCCCACTCTTCTAGCTGTAGTTGTTGAAACCAAGAAGGAGGTTTTCAAGGATATGTCCTCAGGTCCGAAAAGGTAACCGGCTCAAAGGGAGGCTGTGTTAATTAATTAAGGACTATGTTTAGATTTCAGAGGGGAACCAAGTTGGTCTGTCTAGATCGCAGTCTGCCGGCCAAAGTCATGAACCTCTTAATCCAATGGTGGCTTGCAAGGTTTTGGTCAAAGAAAGAACCTACGTCCGAAACCTGGACCTTGGGTCTGAGGCCTTTTTCTAGTCCATTCTGAAGAAAATCTAAGATTTGAGCCATGTTAAGATGAAATGGATCTAAAGGATTGGGCCTACACCAGGAAATTATCTTCTTCCATATCTTCCCATACATGGCGTTTGTTACAAGTATTATGCTTTTTTTGAAGAGTCCTGATCAAACTGAGAGACCTCTGGTTCTCAGGATTGTGGTTTCCTAAGCTAGTCAGCCAAGTTCAAATTCCAGAGATCCGAATAATATAGGGAACCTTGATGGAGAAGGTTGTTGATCAGAAGCAGCATCAAGGGACCTTCCTGGGTTAGATTGAAGAGTGTCCCACATAGCTTCTTTTGGGCCACATGGGTGCTAACAAGTTTGTGGAGACTCTGTCTGCCCTGATTTTCTGCAGTGTCCTTGCCAGACCCAAAATCGGTGGGAAGGCGTATGCTAGCGTGAAGGTCCATGGATGGGCAAATGATTCCACTCCCAGACATGTGTCTCTTGGGTTTAATGAAAAGTAGAGGTCTACTTTGGTGTTTAGATGACTTGCAAAATTGTCTACCTCCGGAAGGCCCCATTTCGTGACTAACAGGTGGAACACTTGTGTCTACACTCCATTCACCTGGCTGACATCTCTGTTGCTGAGGAAGTCCACCTTGATGTTTGCAGAAGCATTCAGGTAGAAGGGCTGTTAGGGATAGGAAATGTTGCTCTGCCCAATAAAATGTTCTTGTGGAGACCATTTTCAGATTTTCGTGTTGCGTGCTTCCTTGGTGGCATAGACTGGCCACTGTTATGTTGTCTGAATTAATCTTTGCAAGGGACCCTTGGACCAAGTTTGTCACAGCTTTGAGAATTTGTTCTACCGCCTTCAGTTCTCTGAAGTTGGAAGACTTGAGGCTGATTTTGTATGTACAGAGTAACTGGAGGGATGTTTGTGCAACTATGGCTCCCCAACCTCTTCAGCTAGTATTTGTTGGGACTGTCACCAAGGAATCCCGATTCCAGCAAACACCTCTCCTTAGATGTTTTGGGATCGTTCACCAGGAGCGAGGCTTTTTCGCGGCCTGGTAGAGATCTTTTTGTTTAGAGATCTGGGGGATTTGTCACAAGAGAACAGGATGTGTGTTTGCAGGGATCTTGTTTGGAATTTGGTCCATGCTACTGCTTGAATGCATCCTGTCATGGTCTCTAACACAGACATTACCAATCTCAGAGTTACTGATCTCTGATCTCACAGAGAGAAGATTCTGGATTTTAGACTTGCCTATCCTCTGACAAAAAGGATGTTTGCTTGCAGGAATCCAGCAGAATGTAGAGAAACCTTGTCCTTGTGGAGGGGTTGTAGTCTGATTTCTGAGGATTTAGTATCCACCCCAACTTTTCCAGCAGCTTGAGGGCTTTGAGCTTGTGTTGCTGGTGCACCTAGGTTGAAGGAGCAATAATTAGTCAGTTGTAGAGATAAGGGACGATACAGATATTTTATTTTATGATAAATGCCACTGTTTCTGCCCTAACTTTGGTGAACATACGAGGCGCTGAGGAGATTCTGAATGGAAGTATGTTGTATGGAAAGTGGAGGATGTGGTAGTTTCAAGATAATGCAAATCTCAAGAACTTCCTGTGAGACTGGTGTATAAAAATGCGATAATAGGCATCTCTTAGATCAATTGTTGCGATCACAAGGTTTTGCCCAATTAATGGAAATGTGTATTTGATTGACTCCATCTGAACAGACTGTAGGTTTTGTGTTGGTTCAATAGGTTTAGATTATTATCCGGTGAGAGTCATTGGTCTTCTTTATCAGGAACAGATCATGAATCACCTTTCCCAATCGTTGCTTCTGGAACTGGGGATATTACTCCTGACATCTGGAGTTCCTGGAGACCTGATGCGAGTAGGCCTTGTGACCTCTGGGTTGTAAGGGAAATGACTCTTAGGTGATGTGGAGGATACCAGGTAAATTTGATCTTTAAGCCTTCTCCGATGGCATTCAGGACCTATTGGCTGAAGGATATCATTTGCCATTGGGAAAGAAATTTCTAGATGCAACCTCCTACCATGCTGGCATCATTGTTTGCCTTGATGTTCGTTTTGGGAGACAAAAATGTTTTTGCCTCTCCTGCCTTTGGGGTAACTTCAGTGCACTGTTTTTCCTTTACCTGTATATTGAGGAGGTTGGTTCTCTTGGGGACGAAAAAGCTTTTTCTTATGGTTTTTCTGTTCCGGTAGAGATTTTTTTCTTATCACTTACCTTTTCCAATAGTTCACCTAGAGCTGGCCCAAAAACATACTCTCCTTGAAAGGGAATGGAATAGAGATTAATTTTAGATTCAGTAGATTGCATCTGCCAGGAAGCCTGTAGCTTTTTGGCAAAGAGGATGGGTGGCAAGCAAGTCTTTTCTGGGTGTGCCTTGGGTGAGATGTTATTCAATCTGGTCCAATTATTTGAATAAAGATCTGGCCACACATGTAGTGGCCATGTTAGTTTTATGTAGAACTACTGATGTTTCCCAAGATTTTTTGATTAGACTCTCCATCTTGTGGTCCATTGGATCTTTGAGTTCAGAAGAATCTTCAAATGGCAGAGTCGTTCTTTTAGCTACCTGGGCGACCTGAACATCAACCTTCGGGATCTCCCAACATTTAGAAGATTCCTAGTCTTGTGGGAATCTGTGTCTCAGTTCACTCGGTAGAGGATTTGGTTCTGGATGTTTTCCTAGAAAACAAAACCCATTCTCTTTTTGGCTCTAAGTCCACCAAACATGTCAACTTGAACAGATCTAGTAGTTTTCTCTTGCTCAACTTCCATATTATTCCGAATTGCTCCCAATAGCTCCTCCATATCTTCAGCCCAGAAAAAATATTTCTTGCTGTCCAGGCCCGTCCGAAAATGAAATTAAGTCGTCCATGTCTTGTAACCCTTCAGGAATCGAAGATGGACCTTCCATGGAATCAGAATCTTCTATGGGATCGATTTTCCTCTTTTTTGATATTGGGGTTACTGAGGGCTTGACTGGAGAAGGAATTCAGAGATGATTGGACCTCTAAGTGTACAAGGACTTTAATTTAATCAATTAGGGATGGTTGTTCTTCTCTAATGATATTGTCAGTGCAAGGCTGGTATTACTTCTTAATATGGGAGGATGAGAGCTTTTTGGCACATACGGCTGGAAGTTTTCTTCATTGTGGGTGCAGGATTCTTGTCTCTATAAAAGGGGAGAAAAGAAAACTTTATAAGAACCTGCCCAAAGGGAGGAGAGAACTCATACATATCAAACATACGTAAGAGCTCAATATACAGTATGCATTCCTCCTTGCATACTGACCCCATCTCAGAGCACTTACTGGTCCATGGATAGTGCTGGGCTCTGCAGAAGCAGAGTGGGAAGACTGATCAGCCTCCATACATACAAAGATAGTGTCCTACTGTAACGTAGCCAGGGGCGGTAGTAGTAGGCTACAATCCTCAGCTCGCCCCGACACGCTACAGACATGGGGGCAGAGTGGTGTATGGAGTGGGTGTGGAGGTGGTACCTGCTTGCAGCTACACATATGGAGGTTCAGTCGGCTTTCCTGGATCCCGTTCACACTGTACAACATCACACATAGCGCTACCAGTGACGAGTCCACCGTGGGTTAAAAAGAGAACAGTTTTACTGTAGGCTTGCTTTAAACACTGCTTCCATGTACCAAAGACATGTTTGCCACCACAATCTTCAACAGGCATTACTCCCATTTCACAACCCGGCTCTTTCGTTACGATCACCAAGGAGAGGAGGGATGGGCACTTTATATTCCTTTTACTGTCCAAATCATTTGTCGCTATGGTTAGACTAACCGTAAAATATAAAGGACTCTTAAAGCCCTTGTTCCCGCCGTGCCAGTGACCCTGCCGGTTAAAGGTCCACACGGATAACGGCCACCGGCCACGGAAGGGACGTGCTCCTCTTCTCCCTCTGAATTTACCTTCCATAGCTGAGGTGTTGTCGCTTGCTTTAGTTTCCTTGATTCCATCCTGCACTTTCTTTGCCTGTTTTCTCCATATCACACTACTCCACTCTGCTACATCTTCTTCTCAACCTACTCTCTCTCTGTCACTCTTTCCTTACGCACTTGAACCAGGACGTTCTCTCCCTTATATTCCCTTTGCTGGGGGCTGTCCTCCCCCTTTTAACTCATGCAATCCTGCCACTTCACCACAACTCTAGACTTTCCCCTGTCACTAAGGGACCAGTGACATCTAGTGGCAGCCAGCATACAATACACAAGAAAACCCATATATAAATACATTTCACTAAGGCTAGTTTCACACATCCGGCTTTTCGCCGGTTTGCCGGTTTCAGCGCACGCCAGTACAGTGTATACAGTACAGTGACAGCGCTGTAACTTCCGGGTCACATGCTCTGGTCACATGACAGCATGTGACCAGAGCTTGTCGCGCTGCCACTGTACTGTATACACTGTACTGGCGTGCGCCGGAACATTCTTTTTATTTTTCTACTTAGTGGATTGGTGGCTAAAGAGTACCGGCGAAAAGCCGGATGTGTGAAACCGGCCTAAAACACACATGAATAAGTCATGATGTCTTCAGGGGGCTGGGCACTTATATAGAAATGCTTGGCCCTCTGCAGTGTCCACACATATGGACTCCTCCTGGGTCAGAAAGGTTAGGCACAGAACTTGGAGCGCACCAACAGTACTGCTCAGGATCCATGCGGCAGGCACATGCGTTCCACAATGGAATGCAAAAACTGAAGTGATGCTTGAAAAAGATGCCCCCCTGATGTCACTTCCGGTGTGCGTGCTCGCACAGATGCTGGCGGAGGGAGGAAGAGATGCTGGGGAGCTCAGGGAGGCCCCCGGCATGGAACCTATTCTGCTTTACCTTGCAACAAGGCGCAGGAAGAATGGGGAGGTCCTGAATCCAGGGAGACGGGAGCAACAAGGGAGGAGGAAAGCCATGGCCACGATCACAGCTGCCCAGTTTAAGGTATGTTGGCAGCGTTCCTTTTAACGGCCACGGAACACCACAGGATAACATCTTAATGCCCAGGAAAAAAAAAAAACACTGGCGATGGATGACGGTGAATTAACCTCTGGTGGTGCTGTCATGGAGGGTAACTGGAGAAAAATTACTTTTTTTCCACTGAAATGTTGTATTAATGTTGTAACGTTTTTAATTTTCAAATGGGTCTAATAGGAGAAAACAGACCACATTGTGTATTATGCAATTACTCCTGAGTACACAAATACCCCAATATGTGGTTAGGAACTACTGCAATTTTGGTTTTATAAGACGGACCAGATTGTAAAACGCACCCCAAATTTGGAGAAGAATTTTTTTTTTTTTAAAAAAAATGGGGTCAAGGGACGAGGCAGCGGTGGTGGAGCAGGGTCACAGGAGGAAGGGGTGCTGTGGGCGTCCCAGATGCTCGCTGCGGGCGCTGTAAGGCAGAGAACATCCAAAAACTGTTGGCGGTGCGGGCTTCAAAGAAAAGGGCGCCCGTAGTCGGCGAGTGCGCAAATTTAGTTATCGGCTCAATGACAAGCAGAGATCTCATCTGCGCATGCGCCACCTCTGTGCTCCATTTTCCTTAAGTCCACTACTAGGAGATCAAAGGGCTAGAGGCAGCGCGTGCGCAGATGAGATCTTGAGACTAGTGCTCCATCTGTGCATGCGCAGACTCTGGGGGCCATAATTTGACGTTCGAACCGCCGACATTATCAGTATGGCCTCTGCCTCATCGCCTGCAGCATTGCCCGTGCCTGCTGTGACCGCTCCCCACCACCTCGGTAAGCTACATTCGGATTACAAGACGTACCTCTCATTTTCCGAGGAAAAGTGTGTCTTCTAAAATCAGAAAAATACGGTATTTTCAGGCACAGTGCAAAGCTCAGAAGGGAAGGAGCACCATATTATAGCCCAGATTTTGCTGGAATGGGTTATGGGTACCATGTCACACTGGAGGAGCCCCTGGGGTGCCAGAACAGCAGAACCCTCCAACAAGTGTCTCCATTTTATAACCTGCACCCCTCAATGAATTCATCTAGGGATGCACTGAGCAGATTGACTCCACAGGTGTGACAGAATTTTATACCATTGGGGGTAAAGAAAAAATAATTACTTTTGTTTGGCACCAATATTAGTTACAAAATGTTTCCCGAACGTAGCAATACCAGATATGTAGTTGTACAGCACTCTTTGGCCACACGGCAGAGATGAGTGAACCCAAGAGTTCGGTGCTCAAGCTGAACACAGACTTTACCAAACAGAGTTCGGATGCTTTACGTATGCAAACCACGTGCATGACCATCATTGTTGTTCAGGTACACTCAGTGCTCATCCTAGTGCTAGTTGCCTGCGGTGTTTGATCGGCTGCAGAAACAAGGGCTAGGGGAAACTATAAGCAGATGGGGAAAGAATTGGCAGGAATATGTTCTAGGAAAGATTGTTTTTAATCGCTTTATTAATGACCTTGTGGATGGTATTGATAGTAAAATGTCAGTCATTGCTGATGACACCAAACTATGTAGGATATTCAAAACGGATCTTGATAGTACAATATTACAAGCAGCCTGTAGTGTTTGATTGGCTACAGAAGCAAGGACAAGGGGAAACTATAAGCAGATGGGTAAGGAATTGGCAGGTATCTGTTCTAGGACAGATTCTTTTTAATATCTTTATTAATGACCTTGTGGATGGGATTGAGAGTAAAGTGTCAGTCTTTGCTGATGACACCAAACTATGTAGAGTATTAAAGACTGACCTTGATAATACAAAATTACAAAATGATCTGGATAAGATGTCAGAAGAGGTCTTTTTTCAACGTATGTAACTTTATATAAAGTCCGGCTGAAGCCGCTGAACCGACCTTCCACGGGTCCGCTCATCTCTACTCGGGAGGAAAGAAACGTTGACTGTTTTAGAACAGATTTTAATAGAAAAGTTTGCAGAGCTCCTAAATGACGGGACAGCAGAAACACCATTTTTTAAATTACACTCCTGAAAATTCAGCTTTGGGTGACAATTTTGACACTGTGGGTGTTCTCCCCAAACAAGCTGCTTATTTTCCATTCTTTATTTTGTTTTGAAATATTTTTACAATTATTCTTTTTAACTTTTTTTTTCCCCCCTTTGGTCCCTCTATGGTACGGGAACTTTAATTGACCTGATCAATGGTGTAATATTCTGCAATACCCAAGTAGTATAGGGTATTAGACCTGTCTGTGACACTGAAAGAACTCCTATTAGACCCCACTCATTACCTGGCATAACAGTGAACTGTACGTGGGAGATCTAGAGGTCAATGCTGTATCAAGCATTGGCTCCCCATGGTCACGTTGCGGGGGAGCCGATAGGATGAGAAAGGGTGGCTCCCAGTGGCGCACCACCAATAGAGGCAAGCCACACCACTGCTATTTGGCCCGTGAGCTGGGTGGCAGCCTTTGGCAGATGTACTGCTCACGGGCAGCTCAGCACAGAGTTGGCACCCGGCAGTAACTCAGACGCACGCAACGCACACAGTCACAAAACAGGAGCACAGGCGCACAGCAGTAGCTAGACTGCTCCTCTGCAGACGGAGCCTGGCCCGGTAATAGTCTACTTACTGGACTGATAGATGTATAGCCTTGCTAGGATAAAGATTAAGTCATAATGTGCATATACCCCCCAGTAACCTGTATGCCCCCCACTAGCCCCTAGTAATTTGTATACCGGCCCCTAGTAATATGTATGCTGCCCCCAGTAACTTGTGTGTCCCCCTCAGTAACTTGTATGTTTCACATAGTAACATGTAAGCCGCCCCCAGCAACGTGTATGTCCCCCCAGTAATGTGTATGCTGCACCCACTAACATGTAAGGCACACCCAGTAATTTGTATGTCCCTCCAGTAACATGTAAGCCGCCCCCAGTAACTTGTATGTCCCCCCTAGTAACATGTAAGCCGCCTCCGTAACGTGTAAGCCACCCCCAGTAACTTGTATGTACACCCCAGTAACATGTAAGGCACCCCAGTAACTGGTAGTTCCCCTCAGTAAGATATGCTGCCCCAGTAACGTGTATGCCCCCCCCAGTAACGTGTAAGCCTCCCCCAGTGAAGTGTAAGCCATTACCAGTAACGTGTATGTCCCCTAGTACCTTTTAGGTCCCCCCAGTAACATGCATGCTGCCCCCAGTAATGTGTATGAACCCCTAGTAACGTGTATGTCTCCCCAGTAACGTGTATGCTGCCCCCAGTAATGTGTATGAACCCCTAGTAATGTGTATGTCCCCCCAATAACATGTATGCTGTTTATGATGTTAATATTTTGTGGTATTTTTATTTAATCGGGGAAGGGGAAGGGTCATTCAGACTTTTGATATGGAGCCCCATAATTTATATGTACACCACCGGTGGCGCTTCCTCTAAATAAAAAAGAAATTCTAGATTGCTAATAATTGCGGCATTTAGAGGGTTAAACAGCCAAAGTTCCTATGGCGAGCTGCCGCTGCGAACTCCCTGAATAATGGGACATACAGATACTTCTAATGGCGCAAAGGGTTAAATAAAAAAATATATACACTGTCTGCTTTAAACATTAGGTTATTTTTGATGCTTTATTTCAAAGAAAAATATCAGAATTTTTTTTTTTTTATAATTATTATTCTTACTTGTACAGGGCCAATACTCTTGTTTCTTCCACCCGGCATCCCATCTTCTCTGATCGCTGTAAAAAAATGGAAAATAAATGTACATGATTAACGCAAAATTAATATTGAGGCATAAGAATGCTATAGTAAATGGATTTATGGGGATAAACCTGTGGAAAACAGACACTAGTAAAAAAAAAGCAGCTGCAGATGCAAGCTATGGCCACAAGGTGGCACTGGTTCACTTCCACAAGAGACCAATGCTGTCACAGTGGAACAGAAAGGATAAAGGTAGGGGGAATGATTAACCCTATAATATAACCTCTCTGTGCTTTCGTCAGGGGTAAAAACCCACGCTCTCATGCTGATATATGGACGGTCTAAAATTTATAAAGTGCCACTATACCAGTTTTGGAAGCAATCTCTGCCAAATAAACTCAGAACTTGAAAAATTGCCAGATCAGTTACCCACACTTTGCACTGACGAGGGGCAATCACCCCGAAACACTGTGTCTGCAAATTGGGATTCTGATCTGGCATATTATATCTTAGGTCATATGAAAAGGCTTGTTAAAAGGCCACTTTTGACTTTTAGGATTGCTTTTTCCAATAGGTGGCGCTAGAGTTTGTCTCCTTTCCTGGAGAGACAATTTGACAAATTGATGTGAAACATTGTTTTAGTAAAATTAAACAGAAAGCCAAAAAGCAGCAGGAATTTGCACATAGTCGGCAAAGATTGAATTTTTACATCAGAACGTTCAAAATTTCTTAAGATTTGTGCATCATCTAAGAAATTTGCCACTACTTTCTCGAAATATCCACATACCTTGCACCGAGGGGCGGAACGATTGAGGTCACAGGGATCACAACCGTGAACAGGAGTGGGGGACAGTATATAACAGGAGGGGGACAACAGGAGGACAGTATACACCAGGAGGACAGTATACACCAGGAGAGGGACAGTAGATACCATAAGGGGGACAGCAGATACCAGGAGAGGCCCACGATGTGGACATATATACCACTATGTGGACATATATACCAGGATGTGGACATATATACCAGGATGTGGACATATATACCAGGATGTGGACATATATACCAGGATGTGGACATATATACCAGGATGTGGACATATATACCAGGATGTGGACATATATACCAGGATGTGGACATATATACCAGGATGTGGACATATATACCAGGATGTGGACATATATACCAGGATGTGGACATATATACCAGGATGTGGACATATATACCAGGATGTGGACATATATACCAGGATGTGGACATATATACCAGGATGTGGACATATATACCCCCGATGTGGACATATATACAATAACGTGGACATATATACAACAATGTGGACATATATACAACAATGTGGACATATATACAACAATGTGGACATACATATATACCACAATGTGGACATATATACCACAATGTGGACATATATACCAGGATGTGGACATATATACCAGGATGTGGACATATATACCAGGATGTGGACATATATACCACGATGTGGACATATATACCCCCGATGTGGACATATATACAACAACGTGGACATATATACAACAATGTGGACATATATACAACAATGTGGACATATATACAACAATGTGGACATACATATATACCACAATGTGGACATATATACCACAATATGGACATATATACCAGGATGTGGGGATATATATTACGATGTGGACATATATACAACAACGTGGATATATATATACAACAATGTGGACATATATTCAACAATGTGGAGATACATATATACCACGATGTGGACATATATACCATGATGTGGACATATATACCAGGATGGGGACATATACAGTGCCCTGAGAAAGTATTCAGCCCCCTTGAATTTTTCAACCTTTTCCCATATTTCAGGCTTCAAAGATAAAAAATTTTAATTTTATGGTGAAAAATCAACAAGTGGGACACAATTGTGAAGGTAAATGATATTTATTGCTTATTCTAAAATGTTTGTAAAAAATAAAAAACTGAAAATTGGGGCGTGCAATATTATTCATCCCCTTTACTTTCAGTGCAGCAAACTCACTCCAGAAGTTCATTGAGGATCTCTGAATGATCCAATGTTGTCCTACATGACTGATGATGATAAATATAATCCCCCTGTGTGTAATCAAGTCTCCGTATAAATGCACCTGCTCTGTGATAGTCTCAGTGTTCTGTTTAAAGCTCAGAGAGCATCATGAAGACCAAGGAACACAACAGGCAGGTCCGTGATACTGTTGTGGAGAAGTTTAAAGTCGGATTTGGTTGCAAAAAGATTTCCAAAACTTTAAACATCCCAAGAAGCACTGTGCAAGCGATCATATTGAAATGGAAGGAGTATCATACCACTGCAAATCTACCAAGACCCGGCCGTCCTTCCAAACTTTCATCTCAAACAAGAAGACGACAGATCAGAGATGCAGCCAAGAGGTCCATGATCACTCTGGATGAACTGCAGAGATCTACAGCTGAGGTGGGAGACTCTGTCCATAGGACAACAATCAGTCGTACACTGCACAAATCTAGCCTTTATGGATGGAAGAGTGGCAAGAAAAAAGCCATTTCTCAAAGATATCCATAAAAACTGTTGTTTAAAGTTTGCCACAAGCCACCTGGGAGACACCAAACATGTGGAAGAAGGTGCTCTGCTCAGATGAAACTAAAATCGAACTTTTTGGGCACAATGCCAAACGATATGTTTGGCGTAAAAGCAACACAGCTCATCACCCTGAACACACCATCCCCACTGTCAAACATGGTGGTGGCAGCATCATGGTTTGGGCCTGCTTTTCTTCAGCAGGGACAGGGAAGATGGTTAAAATTGATGGGAAGATGGATGGAGCCAAATACAGGACCATTCTTGTAGAAAACCTGTTGGAAGTCTGCAAAAGACCTGAGACTGGGAAAGAGATTTGTCTTTCAACAAGACAATGATCCAAAACATAAAGCAAAATCTACAAAAAAACGTATCCAGGTGTTAGAATGGCCAAGTCACAGTCCAGACCTGAATCCAATTGAGAATCTGTGAAAAGAGCTCAAAACTGCTGTTCACAAACGCCTCCATCCAACCTCACTCAGCTCCAGCTGTTTGTAAAGGAAGAATGGGCAAGAATTTCATTCTCTCGATGTGCAAAACTGATAGACACATACCCAGAGCGACTGCAGCTGTAATCACAGCAAAAGGTGGCGCGACAAAGTATTAACAATTTTCAGTTTTTTATCTTTTACAAAAATTTAAAATAAGCAAAAAAATATCGTTCAACTTCACAATTGTGTCCCACTTGTTGTTGATTCTTCACCATAAAATATAAAATGCTTATCTTTATGTTTGAAGCCTGAAATGTGGGAAAAGGATGACAAATTCAAGGGGGCCGAATACGTTCGCAAGGCACTGTGTATACCAGGACATAAGATATATACCAGAATGGGGGACATATTTACCAGGAAGGAGCCCAGGATGGGGGACAGTAGAACAGGACGGGGGAAATTAATACATTATGGGGGTAGGGGCAACTCGTATGTCTTTATAGGATTTAGAATGCTAATTGTATACATACATATACATCAATCTGACCAACATAAGGGGGGCAGGTCTAAATTGTGCACCAGGGCCCATCGAACTCCAGTTTCACCATTGCTTACACCCCCCATGCTCAGGAATGCTTGGCTCCTGTTCTCTATAAGAGCCGCTGCCAGGCTCCAAGGAGAACAGAAGGATCGGCCATTGGGACCTCGCTCCCCCAAACATATCCCTGTACACAGACTATTGGCCAATATTGGTGGGTTAATATTGTCTAAAGTGTATGGGGGGGCCCTTTAGGGCTTCTTCACATGTGCCGTTTTTACCGTAGAGAAAAAACCCTGCAGCTGATCTGGTTATTGTTCGGAAACTTATCTGTAGAGTTTTCTACAGCAGGATGAGTATATAGAACATCTGTTTGTCATATGTAGATTATAAAGGCCTAGAGTACTGACGTGAAGTTCCTCCTCGCATATTACGACGTCTCCACAAACTCAATGCTTGCATTGACCCCTCAAACCCAACACCACTTGTTCAAGGTGTCCGCATTTCAAAGCATAATATGTCTCTAGTGTAAGTCTCCGTGTCGCTTTTGTCACTCGGCTTCCTGCCTTTTGACCTTGAGTACAGTAAATGCCGGGAAAATTCGGGCACAATACAGTGGGGCACATACTAAATCCCAAAGTCACACTCCCCTATTAAAAAAACAATCAATGCCATTGCCTGGATTATACCTTCCAGGGGGCACAAAGAACACCCAAGTGAATAAGTCTTAGAAAAACACGGATGGTGGCAAGTCATCAAGAAAAGAAGTCAGTGTTAGAGACCCAAATAGCAATGTGTTTCACCATGGATCACTATGGGGTTTGCATATAATAACTTTCCATATCAGTGGTTAGATTTTACCCGTAGGATTTCATGGACATTCTACAGATACATTTGGCATTGTGAATAGACCCGTAAGGTCCCCATACACATTAAACCACCATTGGCCAAACCCAAGGATATTCGTGGGCTCAGGCGACAAGTCTTATGTGCCAACCTTGAATCCACATATTCATAGAATACATAGTATATTACTACTAAGGTTCCAGATAACGATATAAACCTACATTTTGACCAGTAGTATTCAAGTCTTATGTGTATGATGACTTCCCGACACCATACCCAGACATATCATGTGGGGATTGATGTCCAATTTCTGACTGCCGATCCTTTTGTTTCTCACGTAAGCCAATACAGAAGAATTTGGCCGATCCAAGAGCTTCTGTGTATGAGGGAGTAGCAAGATAACTGCCAGTTGAACCATTCGGCCAACAGCTAACGATTAGATGTTGAACCCTTTAAGGTGGCAACCAAAAGCCGTTGAGTTTAGCTGGACTGGCTTATCTAATAAGTTTTCAAGAATTTCGACATTATCAAACCCTTTGGGAATTGTTGTTATTGGATATTAGCCACCATCGGAGAAGTCTTACAAAGACTTACACCCTTTATCCCACTAACCTCTTCGCGACAGTCATGCCGAATGTGCACACTGTTTGAAAGTAGCGGGCTCAGGAGCCGAGCCAGATCCATACAGCGCGGGTGACGGTTGTTAAACAGCTAATATCATATAGTAACTGCTGCGATGACAGGGTGCCGATGCCACTGCAGGCAAGAACCTCCTGTAGACACCCTGGTTGCCTCCTTGACTATGCACTAACATAACACTCATGATTGGATATCATCATTCATACAAAAGAACATGGCGGCCACGACCGAAACATGAAAATATTTGGTTGCTGATTCCACTGTTGAGGTTCTATATTCTACCTTCAATGTATATTATTCCCTTCAAGCAAATATAAAAATTAAAAAAATTACTTTTACAACAAAAAAAAAAACGAGTACAGTGTTTTTCTCTTTCTATGTACTCAAGTGTTAGCAAAAAAAAAAAAAAAAGGATGAGTAAAATGTTCTTGATTTTCCAACAACCATCCAATCATCCATTGTCCTATCAGGTTATAAGTTTTCCACCTGAGGGTATGTTTAAGGGAATGCTTCTTCTTGGGCGAGTTTTTGGAGAAGTTTTTCGCTTCTTAAAAGCAGTGCTGGCTGACGGTCGGAGGAGATGTCCGATTTCGGACTGCTGATTGCACTGTTCTCACGGAGATAAGCTGCCAGCCGACATGTCAGATGGTGGCTCTCTCATTCAGGAAAACACAAGAGTGCTACACTGAACAAGTGCTCCTGAGTACAGCGGCGCGCTCTCTGTGTATGGCCCCGCGCTATCCCGGTGCACGGCCCCGCGCGCTCCCGGTGCACGGACCCCGCGCGCTCCCGGTGCACGGACCCCGCGCGCTCCCGGTGCACGGACCCCGCGCGCTCCCGGTGCACGGACCCCGCGCGCTCCCGGTGCACGGACCCCTCGCGCTCCCGGTGCACGGACCCCGCGCACTGCCGGTGTACGGACCCCGCGCACTCCTGGTGTACAGTGGCATGCTTCTTGTGTAACCACACGCTCCTGTGTACGGCCACCAGCTCCAATGTGAGCGGATGCATTTTAAGACATCAGTTTTTCATAAGTTACAAATTGTCCTGTTTTTCTTTCTTTTTTAGGGTTTATTGGATCGGTTTCTAGCAGATGAATACTGGAAATGTACGGGGGTCTTTCGCTTTTGGCATACACCATTGGCACTGGCTTAACTCCACAGAGAACAAAATGATCAAGCTAGAACTCAAACTACCTGATCCTCATCTCTCTCAACTACTTAGCGAGAAAAGTCTGAAGGCCGCCATACACGTCAAGAGGGCCGTTTCACATCTCCAGCATTTTGCCGTAAGCCGGCACACATGCAGTACAGCTACATTCATTTACAGTGGAAGCGCGACACCATGCGGTTGTGTGCTTCATACACAACTGCATGTGTCCGCATGGTGTCGCGCTTCCATTGTAAATGGATGTAACTGTATTGCATGTGTGCCGGATCCGGTTTCCGGGAAAATACCGGAGATGTGAAATGACCCTAAGGGGAAAACTTTTCTCCTTGCGGAGACCTGATAAACTAGTCTGGCTGCCAGTGCGGGGTCTTATACCTGCAATGCTCCTCTGGGAAATATTCAAACTGTCTATTCAGAGAGGAAGGAAACTCTAGCGCCACCTATTGGAAGTAGCAATCCTAAAAGGCAAAAGTGGCCCTTTAACGAGCCTTTTCATGTGACTTAGGATTTATACCAGATCCGAACCCCAATTTGCGGACATGGGCTTTCGGGGTGATTGTCCCTCGTCAGTGCAAAGTATGGGATTTGATCTGGTAGAATGAGAAGCTTTAGTGGGGTCTAAGGGGAAAACGTTTCTCCTTGCGGAGACTGACAAATCAGTCTGGCTGCCAGTGAGGTGTCTTATAGCTGCAATGCCCCTCTGGGAAATACAGTGATACCTCGGTTTTCATTGATAATCCGTCTGAATACAATCAATGAAATCGGCAACCAATGAAAACCGAAGCAATTATTTCCATAAGAATCAATGTAAATCCAATTAATTAGTTTGAGACGCTCTAAAAAACATACAAAAAACACATTTTATAGAGAATAAAGATAGTGATTTAAACTAAAAACAATAAGAAATGAATATAAAATGAATTTAAAAGGAATATTAAATTAATATAAAAGACTAATATAAAGAATAAATACATCTTATCTTACATTTCTTACATAAATTTTGAAACTGATGGGCAGGGTGACACATAATGCGTGGATTGCCCTTTGTTGTCTCAAAATTAGCAGCGTAGTCTTGTGGGCACGGAGACAAAAACAAATGAAAACCGAGGCAATCAACGAAAACCAAGGAACATTTTTTGTGCAAAAAGACAACGAAAACCAAAACCAACGATAACCAATGTCAACGAAAACCGAGGTAGCACTGTATTCATATTGATGAACTCTAGTGCCACCTATTGGAGGTAGCAATCCTAAAAGTCAAAAGTGTCCCTTTAACAAGCCTTTTCATATGACTTAGGATTTATACCAGATCAGAACCCCAATTTGCAATCACCCCGATACACTGTGTCTGCAAATTGGGTTTCTAATCTGGTATAAATCCTAAATCATATGAAAAGGCTAGTTAAAGGGCCACTTTTGACTTTTAGGATTGCTACCTCCAATAGGTGGCACTAGAGTTCGTCTCCTTTCTCCCTTAAGAGACTATTTGAATATTGCCCAGAGGGGCATTGTAGCTACAAGACTCCTCACTGGCAGCCAGTCTGGTTTGTCAGGCCTCCGCAAGGAGAGAAGTTTTCCCCTTAGACACCACTATAGCTTCTCATAAGCCAGATCAGATCCCATACTTTACACTGACGAGGGACAATCACCTCGAAACACTGTGTCTGCAAATTGGGGTTCTGATCTGGTATAAATCCTAACTCATATGAAAAGACTCGATAAAGGGCCACTTTTGACTTTTAGGATTGCTACCTCCAGTAGGTGGCACTAGAGTTTGTCTCCTTACTCCCTGAAGAGACAATTTTTATGCTTTTAGGAATTTTTACTGATATTTTATTACTTTGCTATAGGAATTTAGGTAAACCCCAGGGGAGATAAGGCCAGCAAACCGATTAACTATTAACAAGTAGAGACCCTGTGATTAAGGACAACAGAGTCTATATACAGGTCCTTCTGGTGACCAATATCTGCTATCTGATTTCTGTTTATCTCTAGCCTTGCCCTCGAGGGCCAAGGGGTTTTGATTGCAAACAGTAACAGAGTCATTGTCTACCTCAGTCTCTCTCCACAAAGCCCTAGTAAGTTTGATCCGTTTAAGCTTGTTTTTTCTTCCCACGGCAGTAAAACCGGCCATATACATTAGATAGCCGTCGGCTAAACGATCGTTTTGCTGACGGCTACAGTACTGTGTAAAAGTTTTAGGCCGGTGAAGAGTAAAAAAAAAAATGCAAAGAATGCTTTAACGAAACAGAAGTGTAAATAGTTTATGAATTAACAAAAAGAGACATTAAATCAAATCAATAATTGTTGTGACCACATTTTGCCTTCAAAACCACATAAATTCTTCCAGGTACATTCATAGTTTTTGAAGGAACTCGGCAGGAAGGTTGCTCCAAACATCTTGAAGAACTCACCCCAGATCTTCTGCGTATGAGGCTTGTATAAATCCTTCTGTCTCAATATGAGATCCCAGACAGACTGGATGATGTTAGATCAGGGCTCTGCTGGGGCCGGATCATCACTTCCAGCCCAGGACTTTGTGTTCTTCTTGATCATTCTTAATGACATTGGCTGGATATTTGGGATCGTTGTCTTGTTACAAAATATATTTGGAGCCAATCAGACGCCTTTCTCCATGATGGATTTGTATGATGGAGAAGTATCTACCTGTATTTCTCAGCTTTGAGGACACGGTTAAATCATGACCAAATCTACAACTCCATTTGCTGAAATGCAGCCTCAAACTTCCAAGGACACTCGACCATGTGTCACTATTCCCTGCAGACACTCATTTTCCGCTCTCCAGTCCTTCTGTTACAGCCAAATAGCTCACAATTTTACTCATCAGTCAAGAGCACCTGCTGATATTTTTCTTATCTTTTCATGCTTGTCCTTGTTTCCATGTTCAAGGTCTTCCATTAAGAGCATTTCTGGCCAGAACAGTAGATGGATGTGTCTTGGTCCTACTGGTTGCTGTCAGTTCTGAACTGATGCCACTGCTGGACATCTTTCAATTTTGATGGGACAGATGATCTGTCTTTCATCTGTGACACCAAGTTTCTTTGGTTGACCACTGCGACTATGGTCCTCAATGTTACTCATTTTTTGTTGTTTATTCAAAAGAGCTTGAACAGCTCATCTTGAAACGCCAACCTATTTTGATACCTTTGCCTGGCAGAGACTTTGCTGATGCAGTAGAACTACATTGTGTCTTGTGGCTGTGCTCTGTCTTTCCATGGTATATCACCAGGGCGATGAAACAGTCTTCCATAACCTCACCTTTACAGCAGTTTGACTGTTCCTCACCCAGCTCCACACAGCTGTTTCTGTTTCAACCTATATATGAACATGATGATCCTTCTCACCTGTTGGTTACTATACCCCTGACTATATCTGTGACCCATTCACAGGACAGTTTGTTCCGGTGAAAAGGCCATTGCCAGTATTATCAATCAGTGGCTTATACCGTTGCCAAAAAGGCGCCAGCTACTGAATTCCAACTTTATGATCCTTATGTCCCCCATCATAATCTGTTAGGGTACACACAGGAGACCCACATACACATTAGATGACTGGCTTATCTAGATGAAATCAATGGGTTCGACTTCAGCCAACTTTCATGCATATGGGACCTTAAGACGTAACCTCACCATACCAAACAGATGGCTGTCAGTCGAACTGACTCCCCTACAAACGAGAGCTAATATATATAAATATACACCTTTATCTATATACTAGCAGCCACTATGGTGAACACCTTTCTATACTAGCATGACTATAACAGTAAGGCTATGTGCGCATTTACCGGATTTTGCCGCGGATTTTCTGCATGTTTCGCTGCAGAAAATGTTCATAACATCTCTGCAGTGAATCACCAGCAAATCCTATGGAGAAAAAAAATCCTGTGCGCACTAGGCAGAATTTGACAGCTGCATGCTTTGCTGCGGAAATCCCGCAGCAAAAACAAGTGCATGTCACTTCTTTTCCGCAGGTAGCTGCGGGTTTTCACTAATTTCATTGAAAAATCCCGCAGGGAACAGCCTTCGGAAAAACCGCAAGAAATCCGCACCAATTCCACACCAAATCCGCACCAAAACGCAACAATCCGCATGCGGATTTTGGTGCGGAATTTGGTGCGGATTTTTTCCGCAGGTGAGGAAATCTTTGAGAGCCTGCGGAATTTTCACAAGAAATTTCCTTTTCCCAGTGCGCACATAGCCTAATAACCCTTTACACACAGGATTACGGTCACCATAGGCATTAATTACTACTCCCGTAGCTAATGTCCAGGAGTCAAAGGCCCAAGGCCAGAATATAAAGTGTATGTGAATGCCTATTGTGTTACTTAATGAGTCAAAACTAGCCTTCTCAGGCTGATACCATCTCCTAATCTATTTTCCTTATCTTTTCTTTCTCTTGACTGCAAATATTCCCAAAACTTCCAGGTGTTGCCACAACTCTATTCCCTGATGCCTGTATATCAAACGCTCATTCTCCATTATGCCAAGTCCATTGTCTGCTTAAATAATTGGGAGTCTTTTACTAAATTTAACCTTCATTTTTAAGAACCAACCTTCAGAAATAAAAGAGGATAAAATAAAATACATACCTTTGACTTTCTTTGTTGACGGGGCCTGGTCATTTTGTGACCAGGCACATTTTTGTGTTTTTTTTCCTACATCTGGGTCAAAGATCTATAAAATCTTTTCTTGCTCAGATATTCAAATCGTTTTGAGTATTTTTTCGTGGTACCCAAGACTCCATTTTTATGTCACTGTTATATTCTCTTTTGCTGATATTAGGCAATTTATCATTGAGAAAATAAGTGTCTTTTTTTCCATTTTTTTTTAAATATATTGGACTTTTTTTTTTATAGGTGAGGCCCGGGGTAAATAATCCCAATTTGGATTGACAGTGTTTTGCCTTTTTTCACCTGTTATTTATATTTCATTTATGTTACTCAATGTTGTGTTGCTCGCCTACATAAGGCTATGTGCGCACGTTGCGTACAGTTCACTGCAGAAATTTCTGCAGCGATCTGAAGAGCACATGTGGGCTTTAAATCGCTGCAGAAATGTCCGTAGTGAAGCCGATTCCATGCGCTCTGCCTGCAGCTCCTCCCATAGACAGAGCAGGAGCTGCCGGCAAAGCGCACGGAAGAAGTGACATGTCACTTCTTTTTACGCAGCGCTTCGGCAGTAGCCGAAGCGCTGCGCTCTAAAACGCCACGTGCGCACGGCCCCTGCACAATCTCCATAGACTGTGCAGGGGACGCAGGACGCATGCAGTTACGCTGCGCTACAAAGCGCAGCGTAACTGCATGTATTTACGCAACGTGCGCACATAGCCTAAGAGTAGGAACGGAGCCAACCTGAACATTTAAAGTCTGTGCCCAAAGCATGTATCTGTGGGGTCTCTGAAGAAAAGGTTGAAGGTGACTCAGTGGCCACGTGTCTCCTGATCTGAACCCAAAAGAACACCTATGAGGAGATCTGAAGACACAAGTTGTCATCACTCTAAATCCAGCATCCAGGCTTCTGAAGAATTGAAAAACATGGATGATGTAAAGGTCACCAAAATGTTCATTCTATGCCCAGAAGACTTGGTATATATATATATACACACACACACACACATATACATATACACACAAAAGTTTGGACATACCTTCTCATCTCTAGAACAACTGTTAAGAGGAGACTTTGTGCAGCAGGCCTTCATGGTAAAATAGCTGCTAGGAAGCCACTGCTAAGGACAGGCAACAAGCAGAAGAGACTTTTTTGGGCTAAAGAACACAAGGAATGGACATTAGACCAGTGGAAATCTGTGCTTTGGTCTGATGAGTCCAAATTTGAGATCTTTGGATCCAACCACCGTGTCTTTGTAGAAAAAGTGAACGGATGGACTCTACATGCCTGGTTCCCACTGTGAAGCATGGAGGGGGAGGTGTGATGGTGTGGGGGGGCTTTGCTGCTGACACTGTTGGAGATTTATTCAAAATTGAAGGCATACAGAACCAGCATGGCTACCACAGCATCTTGCAGCGGCGTGCTATTCCATCCGGTTTGCGTTTAGTTGGTCCATCATTTATTTTTCAACAGGACAATGACCCCAAACACACCTCCAGGCTGTGTAAGGGCTATTTGACTAAGAAAGAGAGTGGTGGGGTGCTACGCCAGATGACCTGGCCTCCACAGTCACCAGACCTGAACCCAATCGATATGGTTGTTCACGGTGGGAACCAGCCATGTAGAGTCTATCCATTCACCTTTTCTGCTTCGCACAAAGACACGGTTGTTGGATCCAAAGATCTCAAATTTGGACTCATCAGACCAAAGCACAGATTTCCACTGGTCTAATGTCCATTCCTTGTGTTCTTTATCCCAAACAAGTCTCTTCTGCTTGTTGCCTGTCCTTAGCAGTAGTTTCCTAGGAGCTATACCATGAAGGCCTGCTGCACAAAGTCTCCTCTTAACAGTTGTTCTAGAGATGAGAAGGTGTATATATATATATATATATATATATATATATATATATATATATACATATTATATACATACACACACACACACACACACATCACATATACATACACACACACGCATTGATATGATCAGGGCAATACCTCAATATTATATATATATATTTATATTGGGGTTAAAATGTTATTTTTAGTACAGTCTATAAAAAAAAGGAAGTTGCTGGGGGCTGTTCCACCTAACTATTCCCCCTAAAATATAATAGCTAATCAGTGGGCTATATGTACCCTGATAGGATGACATTGAAAGCACTTGCGAAATTGTATGATAAGAGCAAAAAGTGAGGATGAAAAAAAATATACGAGGTAAAAAAATGATTGCAGTGTTCACGTTTGTTTTTGCTCCCATTTTACAGGAGCTGACCTCAAAGATGGAAGACTTTTTCACTAGACACCTGTTTAACATGGGACTATATTAACCCTTTTATCAAGACCAGGACCTGCTCCACCACCTACTGTTTTATAATGAGTCCCACAACATGAGTACAGGAGGCAAAATCAGGCGGATTCTCCCACAGGAGCAATAATTTATGTACTGTTTAATATTTTATTGAACCTGGATCTGGATACAAGCACAACCAGTAAATGAGATGTTCTGGAAATGTGTCTTGTTAAGCGTGGCAAACAAGTGGTTAAATCGGGCAAGACGACTTTGATGTTCTTCTGCTTTTCCAAATAGCTCATATTACTATCTGGCACTTACAACAGTGTAGTTACATGTACAGTCCACTAGGTGGAAACTAGACACCATTACATTCGCGACAGTAGGACGGTGGACTAGAATAGAAGTAGCGTGCACATCTTCGAGACACAAGTCATCCTTTCCTTCTTCATCATTTAGTCTGTCCGATTACGTAGATATAGAAGACCTTGCTATTGTGCGACAGTATAGAGACCATTGTGGACAAAAGTGAAGCCGTTGTCCATAGCAGCCAACCAATACGATCGGCCAAGATCACAAATCTGATTAATTACTATGGCAACTGCTCCATTTTATGCCCAGTTTCAGGAGGAGCTTCTTTGTGCCCGTTTTGCAGAGGCACGTCTTAAATGGACCTAGTAATGCGACCATATTGTGCACGTCTAAGTCTGTACTGGTTGTACACAAAGTAGATTCACTATTAAATGTACTATAAAATGTATAAAACTTCCTACGAGAAGAAAGTGTCTTTGTTGGCCATCGAGACCAATCGCAGAGCAGCTTTCATTTTTCAAGAGCAAAGTTTAAAAAGAAAGCTGCTCTGTGATTGGTTGCTATGGGCAACAGAGAATTTCTTCTTTTAGCTTTCCCCCATTATTACTTCTGTCGGAAGAAGGTTGTTGTTGTGCTTGTAGTTTAGTAAAGGCCCCGTCACACTAAGCAACATCGCTAGCAACATCGCTGCTAACGAACAACTTTTGTGACGTTGCTAGCGATGTCGCTGTGTGTGACATCCAGCAACAACCTGGCCCCTGCTGTGAGGTCGTTGGTTGTTGCTCAATGTCCTGGGCCATTTTTTAGTTGTTGCTGTCCCGCTGTGAAGCACAGATCGCTGTGTGTGACAGCAACAACTAAATGTGCAGGCAGCAGGAGCCGGCTTCTGCGGAGGCTGGTAACCAATGTAAACATTGGGTAACCAAGAAGCCCTGTCCTTGGTTACCCGATATTTACCTTTGTTACCAGCCTCCGCCGCTCTCACTGTCAGTGCCGGCTCCTGCTCTGTGCACATGTAGCTGCAGGACACATCGGGTTAATTAACCCGATGTGTGCTGTAGCTAGGAGAGCAGGAGCCGGCACTAAGCATTGTGCGCTGCTCCCTGCTCTGTGCACATTTAGCTGCAGCACACATCGGGTAATTAACCCCATGTGTGCTGTAGCTAGGAGAGCAGGGAGCCAGCGCTAAGCGGTGTGCGCTGCTCCCTGCTCTGTGCACATGTAGCTGCAGCACACATCGGGTAATTAACCCGATGTGTGCTGTAACTAGGAGAGCAGGGAGCCAGCACTCAGTGTGCGCTGCTCCCTGCTCTCTGCACGTGTAGCTGCGTGCGCTGGTAACCAAGGTAAATATCGGGTTGGTTACCCGATATTTACCTTAGTTACCAAGCGCAGCATCTTCCACGCGGCGCTGGGGGCTGGTCACTGGTTGCTGGTGAGCTCACCAGCAACTCGTGTAGCGACGCTTCAGCGATCCCTGCCAAGTCAGGTTGCTGGTGGGATCGCTGGAGCGTCGCAGTGTGACATCTCACCAGCAACCTCCTAGCAACTTACCAGCGATCCCTATCGTTGTTGGGATCGCTGGTAAGTTGCTTAGTGTGACTGGACCTTAAGGCCGATTTTTGATGGACCTCCTGGAGTGATACCGACCCGGACTTATGATTCTGAATTGTGATACCGTAGACCCCTAGGTATTGGGTCCAAAATTAAAAAGGGAAATGTATGTAGTATGAGACCCATTTTTGAGATTGGAGTGGGGTAGATATCCACCCACCAATCAGACATATATTCCTTATTAAAGAAATATAGCGAAAACCTTTTAAAGGGAATATTTCACAGGATTTTTTAAGTTAATTTGAGTACATCTTCCAATTGCTGCTGCTCCACTGATTCTGGAACAGTTTTTCTTTTCTTTTCTTGTCCCTTTGTTCCAAAGTTATGGCTCCGGAGACATAGAAGCAAATTTTCAGTTCAAGCAACTGGGCTTAAACTGCTGAACTCTTCTGTAGGCGTGGCTGTCTTTTTATTGGCCAATGTTAGAAAAGTGAAAAAAGAAACGCCCACAGAAGAGTTTTGTGGACTATGCACAGATGGGTAAAGGAAAAATTTGCATATTTATTACCAGGGGCATAACTTTGCAATGGAGCGATACAGGAGAAAAATAAAAACTGTTCCAGAATCAGTGGAAAAGTGCCAACTGGAGGAGATACTACATTTAAATTAAAAAAACTAAGTGAGAATCCCCTTTAAATTATGAAATATTACGTATATATTTTATTTAATTGATTTATAAAAAATTTAAGATGCGCCACTATTACCTTTCCTGTTCATCCCCATTTGGAGGCACTTGAGTAGTCGACAATACTGGCAACGGTTCCTCTGTTTGCGTGACATGACGCAGTTCTTGTCCCGGCTACATCGGTATACTCTTTTATTGCAGATGCTGCGCTTAAAGAATCCTTTGCAGCCCTCGCAAGAAATGATGCCATAATGCAGGCCTGTGGCTCGATCCCCACAGATAAGGCACGCTCTCTGATCAACGCGGTCATCTAAGAGAGAGAGGGAGAAAAAAAAAATTGAGTGAACCATGTAACACATGAGCAGTTTACCATGGCTGCCCATGGTTTTGCCAATTACTGCAACTCCATCCCATTGATGTGAATAGGGCTGAGCTGAAATATCACGCACAATCTGTTTGCAGGTGTGGCGTCACTTTTGAATAAAAGCGGCTATGTTTTTCTAATCCTGTATAACCTCTTTGAAGGAATTTACTAGAAGCATTGCAACGTAAAGGTCATATGTCAAAGTCTGGATGACCGTGCCGCAGTTTTTAGCCCTAGGGCTTCAAAGCAGAATTTGCTACCTATTCGTGTTTTTTTTCCATTGCCAGCACATTCCTTCCAGTAGCCTTATGTGGCCACATTACAAGACAACCTCTCTTCTGAGGTCCTTGGAAGCAAATATTTGCATTGCCTGTGAAATAAGAATTCTGGAACTTCAGTTCCTAAAACTCTACATTGTGCCGTTCCTGTGTTGCTCCTCCTCAACACTTCCGAATAGATTGGAAAATTAAGCATTTCTCTATACTGTCAACATGAATTGGACAATATCAGACTGTGTAGGGTCACACCTTCAAGTGGAAACACCCAGATGTTAATTCGTTCATAAATTTCTACTAGTGTACCAAGTTAGGATGTGACCCTCTATCCAAGATTAGGTGATCCCTTCCTAATCGTTGAAGGTATGACTACTGTGAACCACCATGATCTTGACAACCGGGGCTCTGAATGGCGCGGTAGTCAATCATATGCATCTCCACTCTAATCTCTCTGAGACCACCAGAGGTAATTGAGTGCTACGCTTGGCTGTTCTTCAGCACTCCCATTAGGACTTACACGAGTAGCAACGAACATGATGGACCACCATTAAGATCATGGTTCTTTGGATCGGCAAGGGTCTCAGTAGTGGGCCCCTCCAGTGATTGATAGAGGATAACGTCTGAACTTTGTACAACCTCTTTCAATACTGGAGAACAGCACAATAGAGATATATAAAATGATGTTTCCCAATTGTTATAGTATGGGGAGAAAAACTACTAAAAGACATACCAGGAGAAATGTGAGGTCAGTCTTTAAAGGGGTTGTCCAGGACTGAGATAGGGATGACCTATACATAGTGCACCGCCACTGATCAGAGTATACGCTACGTCCAGGGCTGCTTACCACAATTACTGTAGTACACAGAATTACAGTAGATTGTTCTACCGTAGATTGTTCTACCTCGCATTGATTATCTACAGCTAATCATTCGAAATAGACAATATACCACAAGTAATTTGTTGTAATCCCAATGCACAGAATTAATGAGCATAAGATACATTTACAAATAAATGAAGCAGCTCTACTTTAATAAAGCTATCCTCCAGTCATATCTGTACAGCAAAAGCCAACAAGCATCATTAGCAGAGATGAGGGCACAGATGCCTAGGGCCATACATTAGCATAGATCTACTAACTTGGCCCAATGGTCATAATTGTTCTCTCTGTAGTTACTTGTTAACACACAAAATAAATCATATTTGGTTCTACATAGTACAACTTCAATTAGGATATATCCTTAACAATGGGCGGTGAGATCCTATATAGGGTCCAATATAGAAAAAAGCATGGTGCCTACAGTGAAACATGGTGGTGGCCGTCTCTTTATGTAGGGCTCCATGATGCTGCTGGGGAAGAAGCTACATTTCATTGCTAGTAACATGAATCCACTGATGTACCCCTCTATATTAGAAGAAAAGATGCTCCATCACTCCATGCCCTTGGTAGACGTACACTTTGCCAACAATGATCCAAAACACACTTTTGTTGCATTTCTGAAAAGGTTGAAATTGATTCAGTGGCCAAGTGTCCCCTGATCTGAACCCAACCAAAGACCTCTGGGAAATTCTGAAGAAACAAGTTGTCATTATTAGTCACCATTCAGCATCCAGATTCTCAAAGAGGTTGTTCTTGAACAATGAAAAATTGAAAAGATTGAAGGCTTTCATGAAAAGGTGAGTTTTTAGGTTGCTTCTGAAGGGTTTCAATCATGGGATACAATGGGACGTGTTGAGGCATTAAATTCTGGAGGATGCTCAAGTAAAATCTTGAAGACTGTTGGGTGAGGATCGACATTGAGTGTGGAGGAGGAAAGGAGGTCTACTAAGGACTGAAGATTACATTTGGGGAGGTATCTGGTGATTAGTTTGGAGATCGATGGAGGTGACAGATTATGGATGGCCTTGTAAATCGCTGATAATTTATACTGGACTTGCTGGGGAATTGGAAAGCAGTGAAGGGATTGGTAGAGGAGTAATGAGAGGTAGCTTAATCGAACAATAAGTGAAGGATAGACTGGAGGAGTGGGATAGTGTTAAGGTATCGTCACACATAACGAGATCGCAGGTGAGTCACGGTTTATGTGACGCAGTAGCGATCCCGTTAGCGATCTCATTATGTGTGACATCTACCAGCGATCAGGCCCCTGCTGTGAGATCGCTAGTCGTTGCAGAATGGTCCAGGCCATTTTCTTCAAAGGCGATGTCCTGCTGGGCCGGACACATCGCTGTGTTTGACACTGTGTGACAGGGTCCCAATGACTGCTGAGATCGTTATACAGGTCCCTACTGCGACCTGTATGTTCCTGCATCGTTGGTAAGGTCTGACTGTGTGACATCTCACCAGCGACCTCCCAGCGATCCCTATCAGGTCGCATCGTTTTCGGGATCGCTGGTAAGTCGTTGTGTGTGACTGGGCCTTTAGTTGGGAGGTCACAGGAGGATATTACAGTAGTCAAGGTGGGAGATAATGAGGGCATTAGGGTTGATTCAAAGTTGAGGGAAGGGTAAATTCTGGATATATCGGAGTTGCAGTCGGTAAGGGTTTGGATGTGTAGTTTGATGGACAGAGCACAGTCTAGGTGTAAACAGAGGCATTGAGCGTGCGGTACAGGGGAAACTGTGAGGTCATTAATCATGATGGATACATCCTTAAAGGGAAACTGTCACCAGATTTGGTGACTATAAACTGCAGCCACCACCAGTGAGCTCTAATATATAGCATTCTAACATGCTATATATAAGAGCCCAGGCCGCTATGTTGAACGTAAAAATGACTTTATAATACTCACCTAAACAGTTGGCATGGTGCAGACTGATCAGATGGGTGTCTCCATTCTCCAGATGCTGCGCCTCCTCTTTCGGCCAGCTTTGTCCTCCTTCTTCTGAAGCCTGGGTGCATGACGTGTCCTATGTCATGCACACATGTCGGCATTGAGGTCCCGCTCAGGCACACTACAATACTTTGATCTGCCCTGCTCAGGGCAGATAAAAATGCGCCTGCGCAGGACCTCAATGACAAGTCTCCACCGCACCGACTGTTTAGTTAAGTATTATAAAGTAATTTTTATGTTCTACACTGTGGCCTGGGCTCTTGTATACGGCATGTTAGAATGCTGTATATAAGAGCCCACTGGTGGTGGCCGCAGCTTATAGTCACCAAGTCTGGTGACAGGTTCCCTTTAAAGAACTCCATAAACACAAGACTAAAATGGTCCGATGAATGATTGTGGTCCCACACAAGACTAAAATGGTCCGATGAATGATTGTGGTCCCACACAAGACTAAAATGGTCCAATGAATGATTGTGGTCCCACACAAGACTAAAATGGTCCGATGAATGATTGTGGTCCCACACAAGACTAAAATGGTCCGATGAATGATTGTGGTCCCACACAAGACTAAAATGGTCCGATGAATGATTGTGGTCCCACACAAGACTAAAATGGTCCAATGAATGATGAGTGGTCCCACACAAGACTAAAATGGTCCGATGAATGATTGTGGTCCCACACAAGACTAAAATGGTCCGATGAATGATTGTGGTCCCACACAAGACTAAAATGGTCCGATGAATGATTGTGGTCCCACACAAAACTAAAATGGTCCGATGAATGATTGTGGTCCCACACAAGACAAAAATGGTCCGATGAATGATTGTGGTCCCACACAAGACTAAAATGGTCCGATGAATGATTGTGGTCCCACACAAAACTAAAATGGTCCGATGAATGATTGTGGTCCCACACAAGACTAAAATGGTCCGATGAATGATTGTGGTCCCACACAAGACTAAAATGGTCCGATGAATGATTGTGGTCCCACACAAGACTAAAATGGTCCAATGAATGATGAGTGGTCCCACACAAGACTAAAATGGTCCGATAAATGATTGTGGTCCCACACAAGACTAAAATGGTCCGATGAATGATTGTGGTCCCACACAAGACTAAAATGGTCCGATGAATGATTGTGGTCCCACACAAAACTAAAATGGTCCGATGAATGATTGTGGTCCCACACAAGACAAAAATGGTCCGATGAATGATTGTGGTCCCACACAAGACTAAAATGGTCCGATGAATGATTGTGGTCCCACACAAGACTAAAATGGTCCGATGAATGATTGTGGTCCCACACAAAACTAAAATGGTCCGATGAATGATTGTGGTCCCACACAAGACTAAAATGGTCCGATGAATGATTGTGGTCCCACACAAGACTAAAATGGTCCGATGAATGATTGTGGTCCCACACAAGACTAAAATGGTCCAATGAATGATGAGTGGTCCCACACAAGACTAAAATGGTCCGATGAATGATTGTGGTCCCACACAAGACTAAAATGGTCCGATGAATGATTGTGGTCCCACACAAGACTAAAATGGTCCGATGAATGATTGTGGTCCCACACAAAACTAAAATGGTCCGATGAATGATTGTGGTCCCACACAAGACAAAAATGGTCCGATGAATGATTGTGGTCCCACACAAGACTAAAATGGTCCGATGAATGATTGTGGTCCCACACAAAACTAAAATGGTCCGATGAATGATTGTGGTCCCACACAAAACTAAAATGGTCTGATGAATGATTGTGGTCCCACACAAGACTAAAATGGTCCGATGAATGATTGTGGTCCCACACAAGACTAAAATGGTCCGATGAACGATTGTCGTCCCATCACATCACAGACTACAATTGCCGATATTATAGCCAGGGCATCAGTGTTGCTCATCAACTGAAACCATCCAACACAGACAACGAGTGTTTTCAACTATCAGAAACGTCCGCTGGTTGGTTGTCAGTAGAATTTAACGATCTTTCATTCCACCAATTGATCATTCATTATGGTAGAAATTGGCCTATCAAGTTTTAAAACGTATGGAATCCCTAACCAGTCCGATTGGACATTGGCGATCACCCTTCGACACGTCCGGTTCTCTAGATGAAGCACCAATTCGGAAGATCGTTAATGCTATGGAATTACGATAGATCTGTAAGTTCAAACTCCTCATATTACTGATTTTATGACCATATATATGTTATGTGAACCAGGACTCAATAGAAATCCCGATTTCCTCCCAAAGAAGAGGATGATTTTTCCAGATAAACCCTACTAGATCAGGCGGTGAGATACATTAGGGAGAGTTATTTTAAGTGACTTGCAATGTGAAGCATGATTTAAGATTAAACGCAGATCCAAGATAATGAGGATACATCTAGGTTAACGAACTAGAATGCTCCAGTCATCATTCTGGCAGTTTCCTCTCTTCGTCTGACATCTCCGTCCCTGAAAATGACGGCACGCCAAGTAGGATTGTGCTCACAGAGTCGGCAGCCCAATTCTGTCGCAGTGGGAAAGTTACCATCAGACGATACCAAATCTCACATGACAGCTCTTCTGGCTCGCGGACATTCAATTTACATTTTCTGTTCTCTCTGACAAACGATAAAAGCCGGAAAGAAACGACTTTAACCCCTTTTCTTACAGACCGGAGAGACAAATCTATGGAAACTAAAGAGTTTCTCAATGTATTCTTCAAGACTCCCTTTCAGTGTTCCCTTTGGAAACAAAAATCCTACAGTCAGCTTCTTCCAAGCCCAAAATGGCTGATAACAGGGAACAATAGATCATATCCTACAATCTAGCATAAGTTAGATCCAATTATCAATGGCAGGTGCTCTTAACCCCTATATGACCAAGCAATTTTCCATCTTTGTGCTGTTTATTTTTTTTTTCCTGCCCTTCTTCAAGAGCCATGACTATATTTTTATGCTAACGTAGCGGTATGAGGATTTTTAGTTGTATGTTTTGTTTTTTTTCTCTTGCAGGCCAAATTGCAGTTTTGAACAACACTATTAATTTCACCATATAATATATTGCAAAATTGCAAAAGAAAAAAAGAAAAAAAAATCCAAGAGGGGTGAAATTGGGTGGAAAAAATTAAATTTTCTCCTTTTTTTGTACTTTCTTAAAGAAGATATATATATATATATATATATATATATATATATAGATATATATATATATATCTCTATATATATATATACACATACACACACATACACACACACACACACACACACACGTATAGGAAGGGAGGGGGCCAGGCCAGGTCCAAAGTTTGCACCAGGGCCCATCAAACTTTAAATTCCAATTTCATCCCTCTTGGATTCATTTTTTTTTTACAACATATATATATATATATATATATATATATATATATATATATATATATATATATATATATATATATATATATATATATACACACAGTTAGGTCCAGAAATATTTGGACAGTGACACAATTTTCGCGAGTTGGGCTCTGCATGCCACCACATTGGATTTGAAATGAAATCTCTACAACAGAATTCAAGTGCAGATTGTAACGTTTAATTTGAAGTTTTGAACAAAAATATCTGATAGAAATTGTAGGAATTGTACACATTTCTTTACAAACACTCCACATTTTAGGAGGTCAAAAGTAATTGGACAAATAAACCAAACCCAAACAAAATATTTTTATTTTCAATATTTTGCTGCGAATCCTTTGGAGGCAATCACTGCCTTAAGTCTGGAACCCATGGACATCACCAAACGCTGGGTTTCCTCCTTCTTAACGCTTTGCCAGGCCTTTACAGCCGCAGCCTTCAGGTCTTGCTTGTTTGTGGGTCTTTCCGTCTTAAGTCTGGATTTGAGCAAGTGAAATGCATGCTCAATTGGGTTAAGATCTGGTGATTGACTTGGCCATTGCAGAATGTTCCACTTTTTTGCACTCATGAACTCCTGGGTAGCTTTGGCTGTATGCTTGGGGTCATTGTCCATCTGTACTATGAAGCGCCGTCCGATCAACTTTGCGGCATTTGGCTGAATCTGGGCTGAAAGTATATCCCGGTACACTTCAGAATTCATCCGGCTACTCTTGTCTGCTGTTATGTCATCAATAAACACAAGTGACCCAGTGCCATTGAAAGCCATGCATGCCCATGCCATCACGTTGCCTCCACCATGTTTTACAGAGGATGTGGTGTGCCTTGGATCATGTGCCGTTCCCTTTCTTCTCCAAACTTTTTTCTTCCCATCATTCTGGTGCAGGTTGATCTTTGTCTCATCTGTCCATAGAATACTTTTCCAGAACTGAGCTGGCTTCATGAGGTGTTTTTCAGCAAATTTAACTCTGGCCTGTCTATTTTTGGAATTGATGAATGGTTTGCATCTAGATGTGAACCCTTTGTATTTACTTTCATGGAGTCTTCTCTTTACTGTTGACTTAGAGACAGATACACCTACTTCACTGAGAGTGTTCTGGACTTCAGTTGATGTTGTGAACGGGTTCTTCTTCACCAAAGAAAGTATGCGGCGATCATCCACCACTGTTGTCATCCGTGGACGCCCAGCCCTTTTTGAGTTCCCAAGCTTACCAGTCAATTCCTTTTTTCTCAGAATATACCCGACTGTTGAATTTGCTACTCCAAGCATGTCTGCTATCTCTCTGATGGATTTTTTCTTTTTTTTCAGCCTCAGGATGTTCTGCTTCACCTCAATTGAGAGTTCCTTAGACCGCATGTTGTCTGGTCACAGCAACAGCTTCCAAATGCAAAACCACACACCTGTAATCAACCCCAGACCTTTTAACTACTTCATTGATTACAGGTTAACGAGGGAGACGCCTTCAGAGTTAATTGCAGCCCTTAGAGTCCCTTGTCCAATTACTTTTGGTCCCTTGAAAAAGAGGAGGCTATGCATTACAGAGCTATGATTCCTAAACCCTTTCTCCGATTTGGATGTGAAAACTCTCATATTGCAGCTGGGAGTGTGCACTTTCAGCCCATATTATATATATAATTGTATTTCTGAACATGTTTTTGTAAACAGCTAAAATAAAACTTGTGTCACTGTCCAAATATTTCTGGACCTAACTGTGTATATATATATATATATATATATATATATATATATATATATAAACATTGTAAAAAAAAATAAACATAGATAGACATAGATATATATACACATCTATCTATCTCTCTATCTATATATATATATATATATATATATATATATATATATATATATAGAGATATATATATAGAGAGAGAGAGAGAGAGAGAGAGAGATAGCTATGTATATATATCTATCTATATATATAATTGCCTTATTCTGTCTGTCTGTCTGTCTATCTGTCTGTCTATCTGTCTGTCTGTCTGTCTGTCATGCTCCGAAATTGTGTCCTTACGGTGACACAAAGCTGATTGGCCGCTGGGCTCGCCATGGCCCCGCCCCCCCACACGGATTGGCCTCTCGCCCCGGCTCTCTGCAGGCCCCGCCCCCTCACGCAATGCACGCTCGCTGTGGCCCAACTGACACGGGGCTCCGATTCCCAGGTGAGTACACACACACATCAGATCACACTCACTCTCACACTCACTCTCACACATCACATCCACACACTCACAACATGCTGGGATATCGCTTGCTTCTACACCGGCTCCGTCAGGATCCCAGCAGCGCCACACATAACCTTGCGATGCTGGGATCTTAACGGAGGCCGTGAAAGCTGGTAACCATTATACACATCGGGTAACTAAGGTCCCTTAGTTACCCGATGTGTATCATAGTTACCAGTGTACACCGGCTCACACTCACTCTCACATCACATCGCATCCACACATCAAGGTCCTGCAGCTGCAGAACATACATAACATAACAGCACACACACACACACACACACACACACAAATCAGATCACACTCACTCACATACACACATCACATCGCATCCACATACTCACAACATCCTGGGATATCGCTTGCTTCTCGGCGGCGATATTGTGCTGTGAGCTTCCAGGACCTGACGGAGGATCACATGGCCAGAAGCATGTGATATCCCCGGATGTTGTGAGTATCAGCGCGTATGTGCGATATCGTCAGTGTCTGTGTGTGTGAGTGTATGCGATCGGGTGTGTGTGAGTGTATGCGATCGGGTGTGTGTGTGAGTGGATGCGATCGGTTGTGTGTGTGAGTGGATGCGATCGGTTGTGTGTGTGAGTGGATGCGATCGGTTGTGTGTGTGAGTGGATGCGATCGGTTGTGTGGGTGAGTGGATGCGATCGGTTGTGTGGGTGAGTGGATGCGATCGGGTGTGGGTGAGTGTCGGCAGAGGAGCACGGCGTGCTGGAGGAGGCTGGGAGCAGAGAGGCTGATCTTGGGGAAGGCTGGGAGGGGGGGGCTGATGCTGAGGGAGGCTGGAAGGAGAGAGGCTGAGCAAACGTGCTCCATCCGCCATACTGCGCACTCCCCATCGTGCTGCATCCCCCATGCTGCGCACTCCCAAACGTGGTCCATCCGCCATGCTGCGCACTCCCAAACGTGGTCCATCCGCCATGCTGCGCACTCCCAAACGTGGTCCATCCGCCATGCTGCGCACTCCCAAACGTGCTCCATCCGCCATGCTGCGCACTCCCAAACGTGCTCCATCCGCCATACTGCGCACTCCCCATCGTGCACCATCCGGCATGCTGCGCACTCCTAAGCGGATGGAGCATGATGGGGGGTGCGCAGCATGGCGGATGGAGCACGTTTGGGAGTGCGCAGCATGGCGGATGGAGCACGTTTGGGAGTGCGCAGCATGACGGATGGAGCACGTTTGGGAGTGCGCAGCATGACGGATGGAGCATGTTTAGGAGTGCGCAGCATGCCGGATGGTGCACGATGGGGAGTGCGCAGTATGGCGGATGGAGCACGTTTGGGAGTGCGCAGTATGGCGGATGGAGCACGTTTCGGAGTGCGCAGCATGGCGGATGGAGCACGTTTGGGAGTGCGCAGCATGGCGGATGGACCACGTTTGGGAGCGCGCAGCATGGCGGATGGAGCACGTTTGGGAGTGCGCAGCATGGCGGATGGAGCACGTTTGGGAGTGCGCAGCATGGCGGATGGAGCACGTTTGGGAGTGCGCAGCATGGCGGATGGAGCACGTTTGGGAGTGCGCAGCATGGCGGATGGTGCACGATGGGGAGTGCGCAGTATGGCGGATGGAGCACGTTTGGGAGTGCGCAGCATGGCGGATGGAGCACGTTTGGGAGTGCGCAGCATGGCGGATGGACCACGTTTGGGAGTGCGCAGCATGGCGGATGGAGCACGTTTGGGAGTGCGCAGCATGGCGGATGGAGCACGTTTGGGAGTGCGCAGCATGGCGGGTGGAGCACGTTTGGGAGTGCGCAGCATGGCGGATGGAGCATGATAGGGGGTGCGCAGCATGGCGGATGGAGCACGTTTGGGAGTGCGCAGCATGGCGGATGGAGCACGTTTGGAAGTGCGCAGCATGGGGGATGCAGCACGATGGGGAGTGCGCAGTATGGCGGATGGAGCACGTTTGGGAGTGCGCAGCATGGCGGATGGAGCACGTTTGGGAGTGCGCAGCATGGGGGATGCAGCACGATGGGGGGTGCGCAGCATGGGGGATGGAGCACGATGGGAGGTGCACACCTCCCCCCAACACACACACACACGCGCACTGCACAACACACACACACTAGGAATCACAAACAACGCCCTACACAGACACCCACACACACAGACAACGCTGCACACACAAATATACGCACATACTGCACAACACACACATTGCTCAAAACATACCTCCCCCCAAAACACACCACACCCACACAAACCGCACAACACACACACACACACAACGCTACAGACACACAGCGCTCCACAAACAACGCAACACACGCAACACACATACAACACCGCTCTCACCCCCCGCGACACTCAGAACATGTACAGCGCCCTACACAAACACTTGGTAACTACACACAACAACATCTATATATATAACAAAAATCATACATGAACTACACAATACGTAAATTCTAGAATACCCGATGCGTAGAATCGGGCCACCTTCTAGTGTCTATATAAATACGGTGTGTATATTTATATATAAATATATATACACAGTATATATATTTTTATATATATATATATATATATATATATATATATATATATATATATATATATATATATATATATATATATATACTAGAAGGTGGCCCGATTCTACGCATCGGGTATTCTAGAATTTACGTATTGTGTAGTTCATGTATGATTTTTGTTATATATATAGATGTTGTTGTGTGTAGTTACCAAGTGTTTGTGTAGGGCGCTGTACATGTTCTGAGTGTCGCGGGGGGTGAGAGCGGTGTTGTATGTGTGTTGCGTGTGTTGCGTTGTTTGTGGAGCGCTGTGTGTCTGTAGCGTTGTGTGTGTGTGTGTGTTGTGCGGTTTGTGTGGGTGTGGTGTGTTTTGGGGGGAGGTATGTTTTGAGCAATGTGTGTGTTGTGCAGTATGTGCGTATATTTGTGTGTGCAGCGTTGTCTGTGTGTGTGGGTGTCTGTGTAGGGCGTTGTTTGTGATTCCTAGTGTGTGTGTGTTGTGCAGTGCGCGTGTGTGTGTGTGTTGGGGGGAGGTGTGCACCTCCCATCGTGCTCCATCCCCCATGCTGCGCACCCCCCATCGTGCTGCATCCCCCATGCTGCGCACTCCCAAACGTGCTCCATCCGCCATGCTGCGCACTCCCAAACGTGCTCCATCCGCCATACTGCGCACTCCCCATCGTGCTGCATCCCCCATGCTGCGCACTTCCAAACGTGCTCCATCCGCCATGCTGCGCACTCCCAAACGTGCTCCATCCGCCATGCTGCGCACCCCCTATCATGCTCCATCCGCCATGCTGCGCACTCCCAAACGTGCTCCACCCGCCATGCTGCGCACTCCCAAACGTGCTCCATCCGCCATGCTGCGCACTCCCAAACGTGCTCCATCCGCCATGCTGCGCACTCCCAAACGTGGTCCATCCGCCATGCTGCGCACTCCCAAACGTGCTCCATCCGCCATGCTGCGCACTCCCAAACGTGCTCCATCCGCCATACTGCGCACTCCCCATCGTGCACCATCCGTCATGCTGCGCACTCCCAAACGTGCTCCATCCGCCATGCTGCGCACTCCCAAACGTGCTCCATCCGCCATGCTGCGCACTCCCAAACGTGCTCCATCCGCCATGCTGCGCACTCCCAAACGTGCTCCATCCGCCATGCTGCGCGCTCCCAAACGTGGTCCATCCGCCATGCTGCGCACTCCCAAACGTGCTCCATCCGCCATGCTGCGCACTCCGAAACGTGCTCCATCCGCCATACTGCGCACTCCCAAACGTGCTCCATCCGCCATACTGCGCACTCCCCATCGTGCACCATCCGGCATGCTGCGCACTCCTAAACATGCTCCATCCGTCATGCTGCGCACTCCCAAACGTGCTCCATCCGTCATGCTGCGCACTCCCAAACGTGCTCCATCCGCCATGCTGCGCACTCCCAAACGTGCTCCATCCGCCATGCTGCGCACCCCCCATCATGCTCCATCCGCTTAGGAGTGCGCAGCATGCCGGATGGTGCACGATGGGGAGTGCGCAGTATGGCGGATGGAGCACGTTTGGGAGTGCGCAGCATGGCGGATGGAGCACGTTTGGGAGTGCGCAGCATGGCGGATGGACCACGTTTGGGAGTGCGCAGCATGGCGGATGGACCACGTTTGGGAGTGCGCAGCATGGCGGATGGACCACGTTTGGGAGTGCGCAGCATGGGGGATGCAGCACGATGGGGAGTGCGCAGTATGGCGGATGGAGCACGTTTGCTCAGCCTCTCTCCTTCCAGCCTCCCTCAGCATCAGCCCCCCCCTCCCAGCCTTCCCCAAGATCAGCCTCTCTGCTCCCAGCCTCCTCCAGCACGCCGTGCTCCTCTGCCGACACTCACCCACACCCGATCGCATCCACTCACCCACACAACCGATCGCATCCACTCACCCACACAACCGATCGCATCCACTCACACACACAACCGATCGCATCCACTCACACACACAACCGATCGCATCCACTCACACACACACCCGATCGCATACACTCACACACACCCGATCGCATACACTCACACACACAGACACTGACGATATCGCACATACGCGCTGATACTCACAACATCCGGGGATATCACATGCTTCTGGCCATGTGATCCTCCGTCAGGTCCTGGAAGCTCACAGCACAATATCGCCGCCGAGAAGCAAGCGATATCCCAGGATGTTGTGAGTATGTGGATGCGATGTGATGTGTGTATGTGAGTGAGTGTGATCTGATTTGTGTGTGTGTGTGTGCTGTTATGTGTGTGCTGTTATGTTATGTATGTTCTGCAGCTGCAGGACCTTGATGTGTGGATGCGATGTGATGTGAGAGTGAGTGTGAGCCGGTGTACACTGGTAACTATGATACACATCGGGTAACTAAGGGACCTTAGTTACCCGATGTGTATAATGGTTACCAGCTTTCACGGCCTCCGTTAAGATCCCAGCATCGCAAGGTTATGTGTGGCGCTGCTGGGATCCTGACGGAGCCGGTGTAGAAGCAAGCGATATCCCAGCATGTTGTGAGTGTGTGGATGTGATGTGTGAGAGTGAGTGTGAGAGTGAGTGTGATCTGATGTGTGTGTGTACTCACCTGGGAATCGGAGCCCCGTGTCAGTTGGGCCACAGCGAGCGTGCATTGCGTGAGGGGGCGGGGCCTGCAGAGAGCCGGGGCGAGAGGCCAATCCGTGTGGGGGGGCGGGGCCATGGCGAGCCCAGCGGCCAATCAGCTTTGTGTCACCGTAAGGACACAATTTCGGAGCATGACAGACAGACAGACAGACAGATAGACAGACAGATAGACAGACAGACAGACAGAATAAGGCAATTATATATATAGATATATAAAACTTATATTTTTTTTATATTTCAATGATTAATAAAAAAAAATCTGAAACTTGTGGGGGATAAAAAAAAAAAAAATAGTATTGTCATAGTCTACGACCTGTAACTTTTTTTTCCGCCAATGGAGATGAATGAGGACTGTTTCTTTGTGCGCCAAGCTGACATTTTTATTGCTATTATTTCAGAGTACAATAACATGTAAATTGCATTTTATTCCTTTTTTATTTTTCCTCTTCAGTGACTTTAATGTGAGATCACTGGATCACTTATTTTACATACTGCAATACGACAGTGTTGCAGTATACTGTGCAGTGAAATTGACCATCTCATATGAAGCCCAGCCACGTACTGGTCCTCATAAGCTGAGCAAGATGGCATCACTGGACACCTTAAAGGGAACCTGTCATTTTAATAAAGGGAAACTATCAGCAGGATTTTAGACCTCAAACCAACATCATATGTAAAGTCACTATAATGTGGATGAGGCAGTGGGTTTGGGACAGGTTCGAGCTGCTGCCGACCTGATCACTTTTCTCTGTGACCTGTTCCCTGCCCTAATTCTCACACCATTCCTAGGGTCCCCACTTGCACAGTAAGGTCCTGTTGACTTTTTGGAGCCACCTAATGATCTGCTTGTGGAGAATCTTGGGTGGGGAAGTAGGTTACAAAGAAGAATGACCCGACATGAGACCAAAGGGAGTGCAGCCGGAGAGCTGCAAGTGCAGACCGAAGCCCACTCTACTTGACATTGGATTTCCATAGAACAGAGACACGGACTTAGAGGTACTTCTCACATAGTGAGATCGCTAGCGAGATCGCTGCTGAGTCACGGTTTTTGTGACGCAGCAGTGACCTCATCAGCGATCTCGCTGTGTGTGACACTGAGCAGCGATCTGGCCCCTGCTGTGAAATCGCTGATCGTTACACACTGCTGTGGTTCATTTTTTGGACGTTGCTCTCCCGCTGTGAAGCACACATCGCTGTGTTTGACAGCAAGAGAGCAACGATCTGAATATGCAGGGAGCAGGGAGACGGCTTCTGGCAGCCAGCGGTAAGCTGTAACCAAGGTAAATATTGGGTAACCAAGAGAAGCCCTTTGCTTGGTTACCCGATATTTACCTTGGTTACTAGCGTCCGCCGCTCTCACGCTGTCAGTGCCGGCTCCCTGCACAAGTAGCCGAAGTACACATCGGGTAAATAAGCAAAGCGGTTTGCTTATTAACCCAATGTGTACTCTGGCTAGGAGTGCAGGGAGCCAGCGCTAAGCGGTGTGTGCTGGTAACCAAGGTAAATATCGGGTAACCAAGCGCTTGATTACCCGATATTTACCTTAGTTACCAAGCGCAGAATCGCTTCCACGCGTCACTGCTGGCTGGGGGCTGGTCAATGGTCGCTGGTGAGATCTGCCTGATTGACAGCTCACCAGCGACCATGTAGCGACGCACCAGCGATCCTGACCAGGTCAGATCGCTGGTGGGATCGCTGGAGCGTCGCTAAAGTGTGACGGTACCCTTACAAAGGTCTGGGGATAATCGACATTAAAGGATTTTACATAGATGATGTTACCGTCGTTTGTGGTATATAAACTCGCTGACCGGTTCCCTCTAATGTCCTAACCATAGCAGCACAGATCAAAGACAGTTTGCGCTATTACTATCGCAGTGACGTTTCATGGAGAACCCACTTTGTAAAGCCGGACGGGGATGATGTGTCTGATGAGTAGGCGGTTTCTTCCCGCCCCGGTCCCTAAAGACTGACAGGTCTCTCTCTATGTTTGGCTTTCGCCAAACCTCAAATCGGCACATTGATTAGTAAAACAGCCTCGATGCCTAACAAAAAATGTTTTATATGTAATTTGCACGTGATAGTCTATTCGTGCTTGGTCTATTCTATTTTAGCAAAAAAAATTTTGGTCCATTGTGAATTATCTGAGTGCCGCTGTGGCTACTAAATGATATTAGAAGCAGTTTGACGACAAATTCAGCTCAGCCATTGTACATCCATCATATCTTGATACTATCAGTAATGCTCATCTGTATACAAATCACGTTAGCGGCTTTTCTTGGAGGATTTTCAAAGCTTTATGTAATGTTGGAATGTATAATATAAAAGGCATTGGCGGTATAATAAGCAGTTTAACAACCGCCTTACCCCATAATGACCCTTAGAAACCACTTGTGCTGACACTCAGAATTTATCAGTTTCAGAACAAAGTGAATATGTATTGATTTACAATCATACATATGTATTCAGCCGCGCTGTGGAAATGGTGCTCATAGCGGCTCTATTCATAAAGAGAATAATTGGCGGAATGATCATTGGCCACGTAAGACGGCAGCGATTAGCCTGACCGCGTGTTGAAGCAGCCGCTAGAGATATGCTGCCAACGAACTGCAAACTGCGGCCCGAACTATTGGAATTGTGTTCAATCGCGGTACAGTTTCCATCGGCTGTAGAAGGACCCTAATCGGTCAATGTATGCTCATGGATATAGCCACACAGTCGCTAATTAAATACCACCTCTTGGTACTTATGTAAAAACCTAAGACAAATTAGGCTAAAGTTAGCCAAATCTGATGAGATCGACCAAGGGTCTCATTTGTGTGAGGGTCTTATGACTCTTCCCTAACGGTTGATCACGAGAGAGTGAAAAGCCAATTCCAACAGACGATCCTTTTGTTCTGGTTTCGGAGAGATAAAGCAGGAGTGCTTGGCCGACCCAATGTTTCCTGTGTATGGGGGAGTTTGGGAACATAGCCAAACAATCGTTCAGGGGTCTGAACATTGACATTCAGAGACTGGATAACAGCTCCATAAGGTAGAGTGGTCTATCAATGCCACACAATAGGATTTTTAGTTATTAAGAGCCACGGGACCAGACCGTTAGTAGGTAAATGGCATAAGACCGATGCCCGGAAGGAAACATGTCAAAAGGGAGCACCGGACCGGTGGGCGATAAAACAATGGGTGGACACACCATAAGAGTAACCTAAGGGCCCAAAAGGTAATGTGGCCCACTTCCAGCTCCAAAGCAGGTGGAATTGTACATTATTATGAACTATTGGACGGCAAAAAGCCGTATTGTTCTTGCACATGGGCCATCTCCGGTCTGCGTTTTCCCCTGAAACAAGCATTCCCAACCTAAATATTTTTTTGTCTTTTCGTAAACCATTTTTAATGAACATGGGACCCAACAAGTGACTCGTGAAACATATATGGCTTGCGTGCCTGTGATGTGTGGCTCGTGGCTGTTTTTCAGCTTGGTGCAAAAGCACCTGATTTATTAGGCTACTTTCACACATCCGGTTTTTTGCTCTGCGGCACAATACGGCGTTCTGCAGAAAAACCGCAACCGTTTTTTTTTACGCCGGTTGCGTTTTTTTTGCATAGACTTACATTAGTGCCGTATTGTGCCGCAGGGGCTTGCGTTCGGTCCGGTTTTTGCCGCATGCGGCAGATTTAGCCGATGCCACGGCCGGATCGAATGTTCCCTGCAACGTTTTTTGCTCCGGCAAAAAAAAACCGCATCGCGCCGCATCCGGCCGCTGCGGCGCATTTTTCAATGCATACCTATGGAGGCCGCATGCGGCACGATGCGGAAAAAAACGCATCCGGTCGCTGCATGCGGTTTTTTCCACTGCGCATGCTCAGTAGCATGCCGCAACCGGAAAAAAACCGGACGGGCCGCATGTAAAAACTTATGCAAAGGATGCGGTGTTTTCGCCGCATCCGTTGCATAGTTTTCACAGCCGGATTGAGCCGCAGTGCTCAAACCGGATGTGTGAAAGTAGCCTTAAAATGATGTGAAGAGCAGGTCTCCAGATGGTGGCTTTTGTAAAGAGTACCATATAGAAGGGCAGATCTGAAGGAACTTATGGAACTGGTGTGATTTCTGTGGAAAACCTTTGCCTGTCATTATACCAGGAATGGGGTCTCCAGGTGTCACTACTGAAGGGGGGGCAGGAACTGGATGTGGCTCGCGAACTTCTCTAATAGCTGGATGTGGCTCGCGAACTTCTCTAATAGCTGGATGTGGCTCGTAACCCTCTCTAAGAGTTGGATGTGGCTTGTAACCAGGGTGGATTGATTTAAATCACGCCGATTTAAATCATGATTTAAATCACGATTTAAATCAAAAGATTTTTTTCTATTTAAATCGGATCGATTTAAATCATGATTTTAATCATGATTTAAATCACTGATTTAAATCAAAAGGTTTTTTTTTAATATAAATCACGATTAAAATGAGAAGTGAGAGCAGTGTGCATGTGCGCCCATAGTTACACGGACGAAACTAGGGGCAACGATCTAACGCCAGGGTGAGGGGGGACCCCAAAGTAAGTAAAAATCTTTTTTGTTTTACTATATGGCAATAGGTAGGTGTTTAAAAGCAGCATGTCTTAATTGTATAAACTATTAATAGCCTCCACATTTTGTTCATACTGCCCCTTTAATTCCACACTTCTAGCTTGGTTTCAGTTTTGGTTTAGTTTCTTTTTCCCTGCATTCAGTTGACATGCCCAAACTTGTTGGATAGTCAGCAGTACTTGGCTCAGGCTGTAGTAACATCAGCAGTGCTTGGCTCAGGCTGTAGTAACAATCAAACTTCATAAGTGATCTGTGTGAGCCTGCCATGGCAGCAGGTCGTAAGAGAGACCCTATTTGGGTTCATTTTGTTGAGATGCCAGCAGCAGATCTTGGAAAGAAAGGTGCAAGAGCAAAGTGCAAATACTGTCAAAAGGATATCCAAGGACTTGTTTGCCGTTTGAAATCACATTATGAAAACTGCAACCAGAAGGGAAATGAAGATGTTGATAGTGATACAACTAATGTCAATGAACCCCCACAGCTTCTTATGCACCAGGAGCCTAGTACTAGTGGTAAGTCTGGCAATTAATTTACAACCTATTTTTTTAACAGACATTTTACTGGGATGGTTAAAGTCTATGAAAAGAAAAATTTCTCGCACTGGTAGTTCTGGAGTATAGAATTTAAATTTATGTTAAGGCAATATTTCACAGAAAATTAACGCTAAAGGACATGTGCACCTTTATTTTTTTAAGGTGCACATGTCCCCCCCCCGCAGCGCTCTTACCTCCGATCCCCGCAGCGCTGAGATCCGTGGCTTCGTTTTGACCGTCCGCCTCCCGTCCTACGGTTGCGGCCTACTCGCAGTGATCCAGCGGCGTGACGTCAGCGGGCCGCACGCTCCATTGAAATGAATGGAGGCGCGCTCGCGGACGGGCAGAACGAAGCCACGGATCCCCGCAGCGCTGACATCGGAGGTAAGAGAGCTGCGGGGGGAGGACATGTGCACACTGTGACTGGCTGCACCTTAAAAAATAAAGGTGCACATGTCCTTTAAGTAAAAATACTGGTTTTCCTATTAAACTGGTTTTCCTATTAAAAGTCCTAAATAAACAGTAGGCTTAAAGGACTGATGTATTCACTGAAGATGTTTGCTTACTTCAAATGTTAGAGATAGGCTATTGTTAAAAAGTACTTACTCTCTGTAGTTCAATTCTGAGTGTTTAATAGTGCAAATAAAAATTATTAGGTTTCATAATCAACTGTTTTAATATTTTTATTTGTGTAAAACAATTAGATTTGCAAAAAGACAAAGTTTTGCTTGTGTACAACTTGATTAAAAAATCTGATTTAAATCAAATGATTTAAATCAAAAAAATCTGATTTAAATCAAAAAAATCTGATTTTTTTGATTTTTTTAAAAAAATCAAGATTTTTATCCACCCTGCTTGTAACCCTTTCAAGAGTTATTTGTGGCTCACGACACCCTCTAAGAGCTGGATGTGTCTCGTAACCCTCTCTATGAGCTGGATGTGGCTCGCTACCCTCTCTGTGCTGAATAAGGCTCTCAAGGTTAGAAAGATTGGGGTCCTCCGTCATAGACCTTCAAGTCTCCCATAACAGACAAATGTAATCATTTAGACCAATAGTTTGGGTGAAATTCTTATACAAGACCATCTTGTTTAGATTGTGTATACAATGATTTTGATTAAACAAAAAGTAAAAAATAATCTTAAATGGTATTTGTGTTTTGTAGTAAAAGAACAATCACATTCGATTGGATATTATACATGTAAGGCCCTCATACATAGACTAAGGCCCTGTGCGCACTTACAGTTTTTTCCCGTGGATTTCCTGCGGTTTTGCTCCATGTTTCGCTGCATGTTATGTTCACATCATCTCTGCAGTGAATCACCAGCAAATCCTATGGGAAAAAAAATGCTGTGCGCACCATGCGGATTTTGACAGCTGCATGTTTTGCTGCGGGATTCCCGCAGCAAAAACAATTGCATGTCAGTCCTTTTCCGCACGTCGCTGCGGCATTTAATTCCATTGACTGCAATGTAATCGTGAAATCCCGCAGGGAATAACGCAGGCAGCAAATTCTGTGCGGTTCATTGCGTTTTCCTGCGTTATTCTCTGCGGTATTTCGCGGTTTCGGGACATAATGTTCATCACTGCCTGCGTTTTGCAAGGAAGTGATGTCATTTGGACAGGAAGAGGAAGTGGAGCAGAGAGTAAACACACACACACAACACACACAGACATAGAACACACACATATCGCACTCACAAACAAACACATACATATATATTACACACACAGATCGCACTCACACACAGACATATAGAATACACATAGAAATCAAACGGACTTATAAAAATAAAAACACGTGGGCTCCGCCGTATTTTTACCGTCCAGCCAGGTAAACACACAGCGGGGTGGCCTGGTATTCTCAGGCTGGGGAGGGCAAGGGCCATGGTTATTGCCCCACCACCCTCCCCTCCCGCAGCCGAGAATATCAGCCCGCAGCTGCCCCGGGACTGTCGCATCCATTATGCGGCAGTCCCGGAGTGTCCCCAGCTCTTCCAGATTGCCGTGATGCAGTGGCAATCAGGGTAATAATGCGTTAATGGCAGCGCATCGCCGCCACTAAGTCCAGGCTTAATCATGGCAGCGTCTATGAGACAGCTTTCATGATTAACCTATAAGTAAAGTGAATAAACACAAACACCGAAAAATACTTTATTTTAAATAAAACACAAAAAAGCTCCTCTTTCACCACTTTATTAACCCCTCCCAAAACACACAAATCCGGCATGATCCACCAAGGTCCTAAGATGCTTGCATCCAGCCCCGATTGACACTGTACAGAATGTAGCCTCACAACGAGCCTGCAGAGGTAACTACAGGTTTCTCACGGCCGGTAATGTGAACACACTACCGCTCGGGAGAAATGCAGCGTGTCGATTGTTGATTGATCTGTCCTCTATCTATCCATCTATCTATTCTTCTGTCTATTTATCTATCTATCTATCTACTATCTATCTCAGAAGGAAATTACTTTTTTTTTTTTTCCAATGTGCTTTATTGCATTGAATGCATTAAAACACATGTTCCAACCCGCGGCAATACCGCATGCGGTTTTCGGGTGCGGTTTGCCGCGTTTTTTTACCGCGGGTGCAGTAATCTTTCAGACCCTGCGAAATTTTTTTAAGAAAATTCCATTTTCCAGTGTGCACAGGGTCTAAAAGTCAGCGATATTGGCCAGCAATCTAATAACGTGTATGGGGGACTCGTCTCTCTCCCAACGGATGAAGTCAGGCATATAGCCCGTCATATTTCCAGAAGCCAATACTTTTACGTATTCTCCATGAGATAAGTCTCCGCCAAGCATTCCTGTGTAGACAGATGACTGTCAGCCCAACAATTGTTCAGCCGACAGCCATCTAATTTCTATGCGGGGACTTTAGTAGAAATAGGACATGTTCGTTAGATCTTTCCTCACCATTGGGTGCCATTTTGGATTTTACTTGAAAAGGGGGAAGGAAGCTGTGGGTTTTTAGGAATTCCTTTCAAGCAGAAGAAATGTCACAAACCTGTCACTGTGAGCTATTTATATGAAGGGAGGAGCAGGGTATGGACAATGGCAGGGGATCAATAGCCTGACATTCCAGGGGCAGCTCTATTCAACGTTACTGTACAGACGAGGACAACCTGAGAACCATAAAGCCTGATTGAGGACTTGGGGGTCACTCCGAGACAGTGGAGCTTCCTGAACCCTTGACACATTCCTTAATATAATGGGAAGAAGCTTACTTCTGCTCATTGAGGACTTTTTTGAGAATATACATGTCAAAGCTTGACAGATGTCTTTGGAGACCCCCCCAAAAAAAATATTCCTAACAGTAAAAAGAAAAATATTACATTGTAGTCAAGACTCCTAAACCAAAAACCAGGCTGCTAAAAGGGGGTTGTCCACCTCTGGAGACAGTTGGGTTTTTTCTACTTAAATCTACGTAATTGGGGCTAAAAATCATTTTTGCAATTGGGTTTCCTCTAAAATTATGCCGCATTTGTATTCTATAACTTCTGTGTTGCACGGTCTTCAGAACTTCAGAATGATTTCATACGGAAAAGGTCTGACCAAGAAGTTGTGACTAGTGATGAACGAGCACTACCATGTTCGGGTGCTCAGTACTCGTAACCAGCAGTTGGTGCTCGGATGGGCACAAAGTCGTGTAGCGGAGTATAATGGAAGTCAAGGGGGAACTTGAGCATTTTTCTGGGAAATTTCCAGAGTAAGGGTTGGATCTCCATTGACTTCCATTATTCTCGGGTACTCAAATCACGCCCATCCAAGCATCAACTGATGGTTACTAGTACTAAGCTCTGCGGCATGGTAGTGCCCACTCATCACTAGATACGAGTACCGAGCACCCGAGTATGGTAGTGCTCACTCATCACTAGTTACGAGTACCGAGCACCCGAGTATGGTAGTGCTCACTCATCACTAGTTACGAGTACTGAGCACCCGAGCATGGTAGTGCCCGCTCATCACTAGTTACGAGTACTGAGCACCCGAGCATGGTAGTGCCCGCTCATCACTAGTTACGAGTACCGAGCACCCGAGTATGGTAGTGCTCGCTCATCACTAGATACGAGTACTGAGCACCCGAGCATGGTAGTGCTCGCTCATCACTAGTTATCAGTACTGAGCACCTGAGCATGGTAGTGCTCGCTCATCACTAGTTACAAGTACTAAGCACCCGAGCATGGTAGTGCCCGCTCATCACTAGTTAAGAGTACAGAGCACCTGAGCATGGTAGTGCCCGCTCATCACTAGTTACGAGTACTGAGCACCTGAGCATGGTAGTGGCCGCTCATCACTAGTTACGAGTACTGAGCACCTGAGCATGGTAGTGCCCGCTCATCACTAGTTACGAGTTCTGCGCACCCGAGCATGGTAGTGCCCGCTCATCACTAGTTACGAGTACTGAGCACCCAAGCATGGTAGTGCCCGCTCATCACTAGTTATTAGTACCGAGCACCCAACCATGGTAGTGCCCGCTCATCACTAGTTAAGAGTACTGAGCACCCGAGCATGGTAGTGCCCACTCATCACTAGTTAAGAGTACTGAGCACCCGAGCATGGTAGTGGCAACTCATCACTAGTTGCGACTCTCAGCTAATTTATGACATCAAAGCTAAATGTGCAGAGAAACAAAAGAGCCTGTAAAAGCAAAAATGGTGTAAAATTTTTCAATGAAACCTAATAGCAAAAATTATTTTATGAACCAAATAAATGCTTTGAAAAGTTTAAAAAAAAATTGTCCCCAAAAGTGGAGAACCCCTTTAAGCAGAGCTACATCCAGAATACTCCTATGTTGCGCACAACTAGGAAGCTTTAACACTAGAACTACTGGACTCGTGACACCTATATAGAAATACATGGTGCAAAGTAGTCAAAATGACTACCTCAGTAGTTCTAGTGTTAACATTCAGGAATCTATGAAGGATTGTTTGCCCTCCTAATTGCAGTTATAATGGATGTAATCTAGTTTCCAATTAAGGCTGGGGCCACAGAGTGTATGGTATCTGATGTGAGTGCATTGGATGCGATAATGCTAATGACCCTCAGCTCCCACTGTGCTGAGAGTGTAAGCTGAGTGTCATGCCACTGTGATCCAATCCTGCGATCGGAACACAGCTGTGGAGGAGAGGGAGGGATTAATCTCACCATCTCCTCCATTGCTGGCTGATGCAATTATCGCACGGCACTCCGGTGTCATCCGAGGGCAGTGCGTTGTTTCACTCGCGCCCATAGACTTTTATGGGCGAGAGTGAATACGGATCGGATTGTTTTCTCGGTTCGATTAGGAAAAAATAATCGCAGATGGGAACGGCCCCATAGAGTAACATGGGTCCGAGTGGAATGCGATTTTTTTATCGCATTGCACTCGGCTCGTTTTACTCACCGTGTTCTAGCCCTAATTAGATAAAAAGAATGGATGAGAATTGTTGGCAATTTGACCTATGTTCTTCTAGGTACTGATCTTTTTTTTATTATTTTAGAGAGAAAAAGTGCTTTCCTGGGATTTTATTCTTTGAATAGGTCATCAATATCAGATCAACTCCTGGCGCCCTCTATTGATCAGCTAAGTGAAGGTGCCACAGCGCCATGCATTGTGTATTGGACATGAGTGGTACTGCACGCTACAAATAAATGAAAAAGAGCCTGCAATACCACTCATGGCCACTATACAATGCATGGCGCTGTTCAACCCTTTTAATCCGCTATCCTAAGTATAGGACATCCCCTTTAAGTATTTAAAAACAGGTCTTAATACAAGTTTTAAAAAAAAATTGAATATTTTGATGTTGACCCCTATATCTTGATGGAACCACCTATGCACAGAAGAGATACAGCGTTCATACCGACATGAGAATGGTGCAGAGTGGATATTTTGTGACGTTGTCCATGGGCATTATGTAGTCTATAAAATGAAGACTAAATCAGTATTTGCAGAATTAGGCTGCAGTCTCCTGAAGATGCCTGCTTGGTTTGTGGCTGTCAATTATAAGCACGTTATTTACGGCCTCTCGGGGAGGTTGTTTGGGGCTGGCAGTCGTCAGGACAGGAATGCTCTAGTTGCAGATCACTGAAGACAACTCTGTTAATCTGTTTGAACATCTGACTTAGGACAATCCTCAATTCCTGCTTTCTTTGCTTTGTAGCCATGAGATTTCTAATCTTCTGCAATGCTTTATCAGATAAATATATAGGGTCAGGATTAACCTTCCCATGACATACCAGGTTATTGGGTTTGTCCCGGTCTTTTTTAGCTCAAATTCCAAAACCTTACTAATAAACCAGATTAAAAAGTTTTAAGGTCTATAGAGGAATTAACTATTGTAACTTTTTTTAATGAGTCTTTTATTTAAAAAAAGAATTTGCAAACTAATAATAATGTTTGATAATTGAGATTATATACATCTTAATTATCAAATATTTTTAGTTTGCAAATTCTTTTTTTTTTTACTTAAGAAAAAAAAATCCGTAAAAAAGTGACATCCCTTCATATACAGTCATATGAAAAAGTTTGGGCACCCCATTAATGTTAACCTTTTTTCTTTATAACAATTTGGGTTTTTGCAACAGCTATTTCAGTTTCATATATCTAATAACTGATGGACTGAGTAATATTTCTGGATTGAAATGAGGTTTATTGTACTAACAGAAAATGTGCAATCCGCATTTAAACAAAATTTGACCGGTGCAAAAGTATGGGCACCCTTATCAATTTCTTGTTCTGAACACTCCTAACTACTTTTTACTGACTTACTAAAGCACTAAATTAGTTTTGTAACCTCATTGAGCTTTGAACTTCATAGGCAGGTGTATCCAATCATGAGAAAAGGTATTTAAGGTGGCCACTTGCAAGTTGTTCTCCTATTTGAGTCTCCTATGAAGAGTGGCATCATGGGCTCCTCAAAACAACTCTCAAATGATCTGAAAACAAAGATTATTCAGCATAGCTGTTCAGGGGAAGGATACAAAAAGTTGTCTCTGAGATTTAAACTGTCAGTTTCCACTGTGAGGAACATAGTAAGGAAATGGAAGAACACAGGCACAGTTCTTGTT